>NC_041393.1:725668997-725701767 GCF_002162155.2 Triticum dicoccoides | reverse complement strand
AGTCCTCTCCCTGCACGGCAACCCTTCCTCCCACCCACCGCCTACCTCGCCGTCCTCCTCACCCACCGCCCACCTAGTCCCTCTCCTCACCATCTGTCCCTACCCTCCGCCCTCTACCTCCTGCCTTGATCCCCCAGATCCAATCGGCAGAACCCCGCCGCCCCCGCACCCCATACTGTCCACCATGGCCGCCTCCTCCTCCTCCCCGCTCCGGAACCCCACACCAACCCACCACCCCGTCGTGGGGGCGTGTCCGCGGAGGCTGTCCTTCCACGTCGTCTCCCCGGCGACCCCCACCCCGGCGACTCAGGTGCGTCCCTCCACTCCATCTCCTCCTCCTCACATCCCTCCCTCACTTCCTCACCTCGTGTTCTATCCCTACCAGATCCAGGATGCCATGGGCAGGATGGCCTCTTCCTCCCCTGCTTCGGCGTGTGGCAGCATGACCGGGTCGAGATCATCGCCAATGACCAGGGCAACCGTACCACGCCCTCCTACGTCGCCTTCACCGACACCGAGCGCCTCATCGGCGATGCCGCCAAGAACCAGGTCGCCATGAACCCCACCAACACCGTCTTCGGTACGTGCCACCCTCCCTCCCTCCCGACCCGCTGTGTATCATGCGTCGTCTGTTAGATGAGATCTCCGTGGTTGCGTGCGGTCCCTGTTCTGTTCTTACGCGCATGATCTGATATGATTTGTTCTGAATAATCAGATGTGGCTGTTGCCGAATCCATCATGTAGTGCCATGTCTATGAGATTAATTACAGATTTATTATTGGTTCATATCTGCATGTGTGTTATCTGTTGTTTGGCATGCTGTAGTCCCCTGTTTATGAGATTGTTCTATGTCAGATTCTCAAATTAGATCCTTAGGAATGGATGGCTTGTCAATTAAGTTAGGATGGCTTGTCAATTTAAGTTAGGATGCCACCTTATGATTGAAAATATGTTGTAGATCTGGTCTTATTTAAATTAGATGTAGCAGCTGCTGTCAATTTTGTGTTGCAGTCCCGTTTTTCTCTTATCTATCACAGAATTTTATTATTAGTTTATTGGCATGGCTGCTCTCTGTTTATACTATTCGAAATGCTGTTATTTTTTGTTGTTGTTTATTCTGCATGGTTCAGGAGTAGATCCTTCAGAATGGAGGGCTAGAATTAAGTTGGGTGGTTGAAATTATGCTGCATATGAAAATTAGTTCTACTATGGTATACTAGATTCTGAAGTTCTACATCCATCAGAAAAGACTACTTGAAACTATTTCTGCTGCTGCTACTGTCAAACTACTTTTGTTGTTGTTTTCGTTGTCATATGACTCTAATCTTTGCTGTTGTTGGTGTCAAACTAATGCTATGAACCCAACAGCTCATATGACTCTATTGTTGTTCTTGACCTGCTGTTGCTGCTGTTGTAGGAGGAGCACACCTAGGAGAAGAAGGAGCACTCCCAGGAGAAGCTCTGCCTCTACAGCCTCTACAAGCAGGCCACCCTTGGCCCCGTCAACACCGGTATATATACACATCTGTCCATCTTCTTATTACTAGCATCAGTAACAGGTTTGATTTACTGTTGAAGTGCTTTCAAGTTTCGTTTGTGGTGCTGTATAAGCAGAGGGCTGACTGCATAATTGGTTTGTTGATCGTATGTGTTTGCTTGTGTGGCAGAAATCTGCCCTACATGTAGTAGCTGAGGCTGCTGTACGTTTTCTTTTCCTAATTTCTGCAGGATGCATTGCATGGAACAGAGCAGGCTCCGAAAGAAACAATCTGCATTTCTTTTTGTATTTTCAGAGCTCTGCATAATAATAGCCTTTGCAGTTTCGGAGTAGCTGCATGGTTCACGTTTCAATTCCGTTCCTAGAGAATAAAGTTTTAATGGGATTACCAGTCCAGATGTGCGTCCTTATTTCTCTGCACAATAATCTGCATTTTCTTTTTGTATTTTTAGAGCTCTGCACATGAACAACCTTTGCACAACAACAATCTAATTATGTTTTTATCTACAAAGGATAACGCTAAACAGTTCATTGTTTCATTCACTAAATATTGCAAAGTCCAAAATCAATCCTATGCCAGCATGATAGTTAGATTAAACAATTCACAATCTACAAAATTGGAAATTTGAGAAGAAAACATTTCACAATCTACAACAGAACTCTGTACTGTTTTATGTTGTTTTCCTTTTTTGTTTTATAACATGGATACATTGGCATGGTTCCTTGATTGGGTTTCCTCACGCATGAAGGTGACGGAAATGTGGTGTTTAGCGGGGTTTCTTCCTCAACTTCGGCGCCTCCCGCCCTGCCCGCCAGTGGCCGGTTCTGTCGCTTGTAAGACCAAGAGAGGCGAGAGGAAGCCAGGTGAGGCATGGGATCCCCGGCGTTGTCGCTTGAAATATCTTTTGCTTGCTTGGTTTTGTTGATGGTTTCATTGGGTGTGCATGTAGGGGGCTCTGCTGCGAAGGGAGATGGTCGAGAAGGGAGGCAAGGGGCTGCTTGCAGCGAAGACAACGGTGGCCAAGGGCGCCGCCGACAGGGGCAAGGACAAGAAGAAGGCGCCTGTGTCCCGCTCATCCCGTGTCGGGATTCAGGTTTGCCCGCTCCCCAATTCCCCCTCTTTCCTGTAGCTATTTTGTGGACCGTTCTCGCAGGTGAATTGTTAGATCTCCAAGTGTTTCCTGCCGCGGATCTGGTGCCATGCTGCACCTTATGTTTGTACGAGATTTGTTGTAGAATCTTATTGTGTTCCGTTGTCAGTATTGATTATCGATTTGTAGTAATGATTATCGGTTAGCTGGTTCATTTAGGTTGTCTCCCCCATCTTAGTCAGAGTTTGTTTGTTATGTTGTAAACTATGCCAGATCTATGTTTTGCACTCCTGCAATGTTATGACAGTATACTGATTGCAGGCTTCAGTACCATGCACTGGCAAAAGTCCCATATTTTATTGATCTATTAACTTGTAGTTGTACCTTTTGAATTCTACCCACACTTGTACTGTACTATTGTGGGATCCGTTTACGGTTTTTTCTATATAATAATAACATTGCTGGAGATAGGCATGTATTCTCTTTTTACAAGTAAGATTTAAGATGTGTTTATACTCTTCATGATCATCTGCCATGTAGTAATTGTTATTTTTTGTGACTTCTAAAAGCATCGTACTAGTTGAATTTGTGTTATCATTCTGAGAACTTGTCCTTTTTATTGAATGGTCTCTTCATAATATATTTGCTCCAGTTTTTTGATTCTTCTTTGCTGATTCATGTAACAGGGCGTCCTGACTATGAGCAAGAGCAAGAGCAGGTGCATGTGCCTGTTTGTAATTCTAATGAAGGAGCTCCATCTTGAAGAATATGGTGTTTGTAGAGCTTGTAAATTAGTTACTCCACTTGTAGAGTTATTTGTAGAGCAGGAGCACCATTGTATTGCGTGTTATTTGTAGAGCAGGAGCTCCATACAGAATCTGGCTCTATACTGAATCTGGCTGTTGTTATTTGAAGTATTATATGTGTTTTTTGTCAGTGCCAATTTAAATATTGGTTATTTATTTACTGTCAAAATGAAATGAGGAATATGGCCCTGACAAGTCGGACCCACTTGCTAGAACCTGACAACTTGGACCCACTTATGAGAACATGATAACTGGGATTCAGCCCAGCAAAGAAATGGCCCAGAAAATACATGATCAAAAAGAAAATCAAGGGCCACGCAAAGAAATCAATAAGGCTGAATTGTTGGGCCAGACCCAGGTAGCTAATAAAAGCACAGGAAAAAAATACATTAAAAAGGCCGAATTGTTGGGCTAGGCCCATGTAGAAAATCGAATTGGACCGGGCTGAATCTTGTGCCACATCAGCTTGCCATGCTGGATGCCTGCGTGGCCTGGGGGAGGTTGCTAGTGACCAAAACACCACAGTAGGAATATTTTGGTCGTAAACGTCTTTGACCATTCCAGAAGAAAGGTCGCTATAGTCAGTTTACGATGGCCAGCTTTTGGCCTTCTGTTTTTGGTCACAAAAAGGTCATAAATGGAAATTTGTGACCTTTCAGTGACCAATAGTGGTGGTCATAAGTTGACATATTTCTTGTAGTGGATGGGAATATGAGACTTAGGATTACATTAGAATAGGCCATGGAGAGTCGAGGGAGTAGCGAGACAAAGGAGACGGAGGAGGAACACAAGCCAATGGGCAGAAGAGCTTCTGGGAGAGATGCAAAGAGGGAGACGACCTCTTCCTTTGCATCTAATCTGTAGGTTTTCTTGTCGTTGAAGTACAATACGTATGTATGCCTCTATATTTTAGATCGCTACCTAGGAGCCGTGTATGAAGCAGACTCTCTTGACCGGATGCAATGAAAAACCGATTTGGGTGAGGGTTTTTTTTCTTCGAGCAAGATTAACTTAAATCATAGATCGATAGATCTACACTGTAATAATTCGGTCCCATCAGAGATTAGTGGCTCCTAATTTCTAATTAACGTGGTAATTTTTAGGGAGTCTGTAATTAGTAGAGGTATAGATAGATAGATAGACAGATAGATAGCCCCTGGTGTCCTCTATGGGATTACATGTGTGGCGCCTAGATCAGGTTGATCTGGGCTGTCGGACTCATCTAACCGTGTCCGTGGTCTTAACGACCAATCATGCTTTCTGGTATTAGAGGCCGCTTATAGTCCGGCTGCTAGAGCCGTCGCGTATTCCTCCGTGCGTAAGGAACGCTCTGTACTTCACAGTCCAACAGTCTGGCCAAAGTATATAGTACAGCTGTTCGGATACCCCCTAATCCAGGACTCCCTCAGTCAATCCTCGATCTTCGGCGGGAGATAGGAGGAGCTCAGACGTCGAGGTCGGTGGCGGTGTGATTCGAGCACATCCATCACGGTCGATGGCGGGATAGTGGAGGTCAAACTTTAGGCGGTGGTCGCACTAAGCTTTGCTCCTCGACCCTGCTGTCTCAGCGTGCTGCTGCATCGCGCTTCTCTGTCTGCTGGGTGGAGGTTGCCGCGCGGCTACTTAATTAAGGTATTCTTTTCGTGAGTGGCTTAATTATGGTATCCAATTCCTAAGGGTAGTGTTGTGCTAGTACTCTGCGTGTAAATTTACTGTCCATGAATTTTTGTCATTGCATGTCTAGATAACAATATGGAGCGCCCTTCGTAATTATGAAAATAAAGCTTTGTGGTTTATGCACGCATCATTGGGCTGCAGTTAATCCGTGTATCAATGTTGTTGTTTTGTTTTTAATTACCATTCATGTGGTGCAGATGGAACGATCTGAATGGATGAAGGATAGGAATACCACAGATTTTATCAATGGCATGATAGAGTTCATGAATTTGGCTAAAAGTACAAAGAAGAGAATTTGTGGTCAGGATTGCATCATGTGTCCATTTGATGATTGTGCCAATACAGAGTCACGTGTAGTTACAGAAGTCCAGTGGCACTTAGTTTCTCGGGGATTCATGGATGGATATACACGTTGGACCAGACACGGTGAAGATGAGGTCATGGATGAAGATACCCAGGGCTGCCAGATGCCAAACCCGGATAAGTGTCACTTGGATGTTGAATCTAACATCGGGGCAGAGGCATCAAGCTAACAATGGAACACCGGAAAGCCGAAACGCCCACTGGAAAACTAAGACATCGACGCAGATGACAACGATCTTGATATGCCAGATTTTACTGCTATGATTGCAGATTTCGAGGGGCCAGAAAAGGATTGTTGGGTACAAGGATCTGCCAACCATTGATTCGGACTCCTAGAAAGAATTGTATCCAGGTTGCAAAAAGATATATTCCATGTTGAGTGCCACCCTGGCGCTTCTCAGATTTAAAGCAACAAACGGTGTATCAAACAAGGGCTTCACAGATATGTTAGGTATTTTCAAAGAAATTCTTCCGGAAGATAATGTGCTCCCTAGAAGCATGAATGAAGCGAAGAATTTTTTTTCCCATTGGAACTTGAAGTACGAAAGATACTGATACGTCTCCAACGTATCTATAATTTATGAAGCATTCATGTTGTTGTATTATTTGTTTTAAATGATTATGGGCTTTATTATACACTTTTATATTACTTTTGGGACTAACCTATTAACCAGAGGCCCAGCCCATATTGCTGTTTTCTTGCCTATTTTAGTGTTTCGAAGAAAAGGAATATCAAAGGAGTCCAAACAGAATGAAACCTTCGGGAGCGTGATTTTTGGAACAAATATGATTGAGGAGACTTGGAGTTCACGTCAAAGAAGCTTCGAGGAAGCCAAGAGGGTGGGAGCACCACCCCTACTGGGCGCGCCCTCAGTCAAGTGGGCCCCTCGAGCACCCCCTGTCGGTGTCAAAACCGGCAGATCTCGGGTAGGGGGTTCCGATCTGTGTGTCTTAGGCTGATGTTAACAGGAAGCAAGGGACACAATGTTTACCCAGGTTCGGGCCCTCTCGGTGGAGGTAAAACCCTACTTCCTGCTTGATTAATATTGAAGGTATGTGGAATACAAGAGTAGATCTACCACGAGATCATAGAGGCTAAACCCTAAGAGCTAGCCTATGATGGTATGATTGTAATTGTGATCGGCCTTCTAAGGACCATGCTCTCTAGTTTATATAGAAACCGGAGAGCTAGGGTTTACATGGAGTCGGTTTACAAGGAAGGAAACATAATATCCAGATCGCCAAGCTTGTTTTCCACGCAAAGGAGAGTCCCATCCAGACACGAGCTGAAGTCTTGAGTCTTGTATCTTGACGCTTCTATAGTCCGGATTATGTATATAGTCTGGCTGTCCGGATACCCCCTTATTCAGGACTCCCTCAGTAGCCCCTGAACTAGGCTTCAATGACGATGAGTCCGGCGTGCAGTCTTGTTTTCGACATTGCAAGGCGGGTTCCTCCTCCGAATACAACAAGGTTATCATCGAACATGTAGACCGTGTCCGGATCTGCAAAATGATCTTCACATACCACCGTAGAGAGAATGATACTCCAGCTGGCAACTTTTAGACGATGTGATATGCCATTAGGGCCAGGTCATTACTCAAACCGTTTTTTCACAACCAGCCACAGCGCGTATTGCGAGGCGGTTTCCTTGACACGTCCTGTCAAAGCAGAGATCATGTCCCCTTATCGCGGGATTCTCATCAATACGGGTATGGGTAATCCCCCCGTGCCATCAATCGTGGTGCTTGGGAAGTAAGCGATTCTCAACAGGCTAGTGGGGAGGCGCACCGCTTTCGTCGCCTCTATAAAGGGATAAGAGTTCCTCATTTTTACCCTCGCCTTCTTCCTCCCCTCGCATACTCTTGCCCCCTCGAGCTCCAGCGCCCTAGTCTAGGTCTTCTCCGCACAGTTAGTCATGTCCGGAGCAGGAGGCAAGTGGGTGGCTTCCACCGCGACGGAGAAGAAGATCGCGAATCTCCGAGCGGCTGGATACATGGCCGCAGACATAGCGCACCGGCTACCAGACGAGGGGCAGGTCATTCCAACTCTAGGACCCCACGAGAGGGTCGTGTTCCTTGCCCACTTCGTCTTTGGACTGGGGTTTCCACTCCACCCCTTCGTCCGCGGGCTTATGTTCTACTATGGGCTAGACTTTCATGATCTAGCTCCGAACTTCGTCCTCAACATCTCGGCGTTCATCTTCGTGTGCAAGGCTTTCCTCCGCATCAAGCCTCGTTTCAGCTTGTGGCTACAAACCTTCTGCGTGAAGCCGAAGATTGTGAGCGGCCAGCAAGCGGAGTGCGGAGGAGCCATGGTGGGCAAAATGCCTAATGTCACCTGACCTGAAGGCTCCTTTGCAGAAACCGTGAAGGGGTGGCAATCGGGGTGGTTCTACATCACCGAGCCACGTGACGCCAACTGGGCGCCGGCCCCCGAGTTCCGATCTGGAACACCTATGCGTCTCACCTCCTGGGAATAGAAGGGCCTGTTATGCGGCGAATCTGCAGAGCTGACCAGACTCATCAACTGCGTCAAGGGCATGAAGGACAAGAACATCAAGCTCGTCAACATGATCCAAGTCATGCTCATTCGCCTGATACTGCCGTGCCAAAGGCGGGCATTCAATCTGTGGGAATTCGTCCCGGCCGAACACGGGACGCTCCAGAGGCTCTATGGCATGAAGCACAAGAACATGTGGAAGGCGTTGTTCAAGGCCACCGAGGTACCTCCTCCCATAACCGAGAACCGCGGGCTCCACGCCGCACGGCAACCTACCCAGGTGAGTTCTCAGGCCGCCACCGGGTCCGGTTCTTCCCAATGTACTCATGGGGAATCCCTAAGTGATTGCGCATATTTGTTTTAGGAGTATGTGGAGACAGCGGAGCGGATCGACAGTCCGGCTCCGTTGTCGGAAAGCCCAGCCAATGATCTTCTGACGAAGATGCTGGTCCCGTTGCCCTATAAGGGGCCGGAGAAGAAGGCCGACAAGAAGGCCTCAGGGACCCGAAAGGGTCTCTGAAGTAAGGTTGCGCAAGCCTCGTCCGAAGATGACGAGGCGCACTCCTCCCCCGAAGGGGAAGAAGAAGAAGAAGAGGCCGCCCCATCCGGAAAGGATGGGGGGCCTAAGACGCTGAATCATGGGGCCAGGAGAGGCCCCCGGCGTAAGGCCGTCATACCCTTGTCGTCTGATGACGACGAGGTGGATTCCTCCCGTGGAGGCGGGGAGGAACAAGGAGAAACACCACCTCCCCGTGTCGGGGGAGGGAAGAAGAGGAAGGCCGCCCCGGTGGGGGAGACTGGGACGTCCAAGAAGGGAAAAGCATCCCTTCCGGACTACTCCGCCATCGCCGCCGATAGCGAGGAAGGGTGGCTGCCCAGGAAGAAGCCCCTTGTGCGGTCGTAAGTATCCGCACTCAATCGTAATTTTCGCTTCATAATTTTGTTTATAATGCCGAACTTGTATACAGTCCGGCCAGGGCCCATCCGGGAGTGTCATCTTCGGACGGGTCCCTGAGTGAGTCAGCAATGAACTCACTCCCGACAGCCATGTCTCCTCGTCCTGCGGACGACATGTAGGTGTTGTCCCGAAGGCTCCCGACGATGGCGGAGGTGGCCCTGGAGGAGCCTCAAGGCGGCGTCCCAGGCGTCGGACTCGCGAGGTTCAAGGTCCCCGTAGATCGTGTCGATGAGAGCCACGGCAAGCCGGGCTCTCAGCCGAACACTGTTCCGGAGCCTTCAGTGGTTCCGAACTTAGGCGGGCAGCCCCTCGTTATGGAGGGAGGGCCGTCTATATCAAGGACTTCCGTTGCGCCCTAGGCACCGGATTGTTTGCTGGAAGCACTTCGAGTCGCTTCGCTAGATGAAGAGCACCGTACTCTCATGAGTGCGGTGATTCAGAAGGTTTCATCCGCCAAGAGCGGACAAACCGAAGCCTGCACCAGCCTCCTAACAGGCTTTGAGGTAAGCAGTAAAAATGTGTAAAATCACCACCCGATAGGTAGTAGCCCCTGATACTCTGTTTGGTGTTCGGAAAAAAAACCAAACGGATGGTCAATTATAATCCGCAGGAGTCTAACAATAAGTGTGAATGTAAATAAACAGGTTGTGCTACTAGCCGCTGCTGCTCGCACGGCCGAAATTGTCGGCCTAACGCAAGATTTAGAGCGGGCACAGGGAGAGCTCTGCCTCGCGAGGAGGCAGCTCGAAGAGAACAAAGGTGAATGATTCCCCTTTCTCATATAATAAATAGTAAAAAAAAATTGATTATGCTAACGATGAGACGTCGTGATGTGGTAACAGAGGCCGCCACCGAAGTGGCGTCTCTCAAGAAGGCGCTGTCCGAGGCCGAACATAAAGCGGCCTTGGAACTCAAGGAGCGCAAAAAGCAAGAGGCCCGAGTGGGCGAGGTGCAGGCAGAGCTCCAGGATTCGGCAAGAAGCTCGAATCTGCGGAGCGGGAGCTTAAAGCAAAGGAGGCCGAGCTTGCGAAGGCCCTTACAAATAGAAAAGACGCCAAGGCTGAAGCCGAGAGGGCTCAGCAAGAGATCTAGGAGGCCAAGAAAATAGCGGCGGGTAAGAATTTTTTTATGTAAAGAAAACATGTGGAGGAGGTGTTTCTTTTACTTACTCGAATCCAGAGCTCTCCAGGGGCATTCCCAGACCTGCCATGCAGCATATCAGATGTTGCGGAGTTCTACCGTGCCCAGGAGGGCAGCTCAACGGAGAAGTTGTTCTGGTCCCAGTATGCTGGGGCCGAGCATGCGACGCCTTTGAGTGACCAACTGGAGCAGTTGGTCGAACTCCACAAGGCGGCCGAAGTGGCTATGAAAGATCTCATAGTCCGGATATGGCCTGACGAGCTTCTGCCCACCAGCTACATCGGCCTGATCAAGCGGATGGTGGATTCCTGTCCGCAACTGGAAGTCATCAAGCTATCCGTTTGCATTGAGGGTGCCCGATGGGCCCTTGCCCGCGCCAAGGTGCATTGGGGCAAGCTGGATGCGGAGAAGCTGGTGAAGGACGGGCCGCCGGAGGGCAAGCCGCATCGCGTCCCCGAGAAGTATTATGATGGTGTTATGAAGGGTGCTTGCGTCGTGGCCGATGAATGTAGGAAAGACATAATTTTTGAATGAATTCACTTCTGTCATGTCTGTAATTTAAAGACAAAGTTACTTGCGCTATGTAGCGCTTTTGTAATTTAAAATATTACCTTCTGTGCGGCTGTTTATCAAATTCTGAAAGTAGGCCAGTCGTCGGCTTCCGCCCCCGTGTAACTAGTACTGGGGTGTTCGTGGAAAAACCGGACACTCTTTATCCAAATGTTTGGTCCCTTAAGGAGGTGTCCAGCGCAGCGAACAAGGCAATCAGACTATACGGCTTTATAACCTTCACTTAGCCATAGAAGTCTATGATTTTAAATTTCGGCGAAGCCCCTAGAATCCGGAAGGCAGAATTGGGGCGCTATACACGCCTATATCGGACAAAGCCGAATTAACGCCTAAAGCTGAAAAATCTTTAAGGATTTTAAGACCTCTCGAACAGCGACCAGTCTCTCGCCACATCATGTCGGACAGTTTTGCGCTTTCTCTACTGAGGTGCTTGTCCGGCAGAACTAGGGCACAATCGCAGTAGTTCTCCCTGCGGTACCTTAGCCGAATTATAAGAATGTAAGGCACCAAAGCAAGGGAGCCGGGCTATCCCAAACGTACCCAAGACATGATTCGAAGCTGATGCATATAATGCTATAAGTTTGGGGTGCCGCACTATTGAAAGTGTTCGGACTTGACTTGCCGTATTATGGGGTACCATAAGAAGCCCCTGGCAAACTACACGTACCAAAGTGTACGGATGCAAAATTAAATAGACATTTATAAAAAATGCTCAAATAAAAATAAGTAAGCTGACGCTATTTTTGGTCTCCCATTGATGAATAATACGTTTAAGCGTATGTTTACAATGTATGCATTAAGCGGAGACGAAATAGGATTATTTGACATATCCTATCCAGAGGCAGGCTACGTACAGATAGATAAAGCAGGAATAACAATCGCAAATAGATTCCACCTAAGTGTTTCCTGCTGTGCCCAAAGCCTGTTGCCTCCTGGGTTTCCTCTCCTATCTAAGTCCGACAATCCAGCTATTCTGGAGAAGCTTCACTAAAGCAATGTCCTTAAGGGTGAATGGAAAGGTTATGAAGTGATACCGTACTGTTGGCTGAGCCCCTGATATGCCTCCACCTGTGCCCATGGTATTTTGAGTGCGTAATTGTGTACGCGTGGCACGAATGCTGCTTTGATGGGATTTGAGCGGAGGCCGGACTGCTAGTCCTGCTCTTGTCGTGCCTGCTGATCTTGCTGCGGGGTGTTCCGCCCTCCCTTGACGGAGCATGAAAATGTCGTTGCCGGATTGGTGGTTTGCCGGAGGAGGACGCATTGTACTTCTGCCGCAAGGGCCGCAGTATGTTCTTCTGTACGGAGAGAGCGGTCCATATTCCCGTTGACTGTTACGACCCCGCGCGGGCCTGGCATCTTGATCTTGAGGTATGCATAGTGTGGTACCGCATTGAATCTAGCAAATGCGGTTCGTCCGAGCAGGGCATGGTAACCACTGCGGAAAGGGACGATATCGAAGATTAGCTCTTCGCTTGGGAAGTTATTCGGAGATCCAAAGACCACTTCCAATGTTATAGAGCCCGTACAGCGGGCCTCTACTCCAGGAATGACACCCTTAAAGGTCGTCTTGGTGGGCTTAATCCTTGAAGGATCGATGCCCATTTTGCACACTGTGTCCTGATAAAGCAGGTTCAGGCTGCTGCCTCCGTCCATAAGGACTCTTGTGAGGTGAAATTTTTCTATAATTGGGTCTAAAACCAATGCGGCTGAGCCGCCGTGACGGATGATGGTAGGATGATCCCTACGATCAAAGGTGATCGGACAGGCTGACCATGGGTTGAATTTGGGGATGACTGGCTCCGTCGCATATACGTCCCATAGTGCTCGCTTTCGTTCCCGCTTGGGGATGTGGGTGGCGTAGATCATGTTGACCGTTTTCACCTGGGGGGGAAATTTCTTCTGCCCCCCTCCCCATGTTCGGACGCCGGGGCTCATCGTCATCGTCGCTGTGCAGCCCCTTGTCCTTGTTTTCGGTGTTTATTTTGCCGGCCTATTTAAATACCCAGCAGTCTCTATTGGTGTGGTTGGCTGGCTTGTCTAGACTGGATGGTCCTTGATTGTTACGCTTGAATGGCTTCTTCCGCTGAGCGGATTTGGATCCGCTGAATCCGGCATTGACCGCCGTATCCTCGGTGTTGTCGCCGTTGTTTTGTCGCTTTTGTCTGTTGCGCCTTGGCTTGCCATTATTGTCCCGGACATCTGAAGTTCCAGAATGCAGCGTAGTGCTACTGCGAGCCAACCAGCTGTCCTCGCCTGCGCAAAAGCGGGTCATTAGTGTCGTAAGAGCTGCCATGGACCTGGGTTTCTCCTGGCCGAGGTGTCTGGCGAGCCACTCGTCACGGATATTATGCTTGAAAGCTGCCAGGGCTTCGGCGTCCGGGCAGTCGACTATTTGGTTCTTTTTAGTTAGGAACCGAGTCCAGAATTTCCTGGCTGGTTCTCCGGGCTGTTGAGTAATCTGGCTCAAGTCATCGGCATCCGGAGGTCGCACATATGTGCCCTGGAAGTTGTCAAGGAATGCGCCTTCCAGATTTTCCCAACTGCCAATGGAATTTGCGGGCAGGCTGTTTAGCCAGTGCCGGGCAGGTCCTTTGAGCTTAAGGGGAAGATATTTGATGGCATGTAGATCATCTCCACGGGCCATGTGAATGTGGAGAAGGAAATCCTCGATCCATACCGCGGGGTCTGTGGTGCCATCGTATGATTCGATGTTTACGGGTTTAAACCCTTCTGGGAATTCATGATCCATCACTTCATCAGTGAAGCATAGGGGGTGTGCGGTGCCTCTATGTCGGGCTATGTCGCGGCGCAGTCCGGATGCGTCTTGTATTCGGCCCGGCCGGATTTGCTGTTGGTGTATCCGGTATGATGGTCATCGTCATGTGCTTCGGCGCGCCCCCGCGATCTGTAGATCGATCTTGGTTGTCCTGCGACGTCATCCAGTTTATCGTGCTGGTCCTGAGTATTGCCCCGGGCCGTAGTAAACCGGCGCAGGGGTACGGGCTGGTATTTCGGCTGATATGTCGTTTTGTCCCGACCTCGAGGCGGTCGGTCAGTCGTGGGGCGCTCGAGTCCGTATTCCTCAGCTGCCAGGACTTCTGTCCATCTGTCTGTGAGCAGATCTTGATCAGCTTGGAGCTGCTGCTGCTTCTTCTTCAGGCTTCTCGCAGTGGCAATAAGCCGGCGCTTGAAGCGCTCCTACTCTGCAGGGTCTTCGGGTACGCCGAACTCGTCGTCGCCGAGGCTAACCTCGTCTTCGGAGAGGGGCATGTAGTTGTCCTCCTCCGGATACCCGTCCGTCGCCTGTTCATCTGGGCTGTCATGCCCGTCTTCTTGTTCGGCCTCCTCGAAGGCGGGCTGTTCGGGGTTGTATTCATCGTCGGCACCGTCTAGATTATTATTGTCTCCGGTGCCGGTATTGCCTTGGCAGGGCTTGGAGCGGCGCTGGCGACGCCCATGCTTTGCCTTCTTCTTAGAGGGGTTTTCCTCCGTTGCCTCATCGCCGTTGGTTTCTTTCGGACTGTCCACCATATATATATCATATGAAGAGGTGGCTGTCCACCGCCCTGTGAGCGGTGGCTCCTGTATGTCTCCTGCATCGTCGTCCATACCGTTGATGTCTTCGAAGTCAAAGTCGAGCACGTCGGTTAAATCATCGATCGTGGCGACGAAGTGGGTGGTGGGTGGGCAGCGAATTCCTTCGTCGCCTACTTCCCACTCAAGTCGGACATAGTTTGGCTCAGAGCCTCCTGACAGACAGAGAGACTTTAATGAGTTCAGCATGTCGCCAAAAGGCGAGTGCTGAAAGATGTCCACAGTGGTAAACTCCATTACCGGAGCCCAACCTGGCTTGGCTGGCTCGAGAGTGAGCGGACCAGGGCCAACAACCGGATATGAGTCCGGGGGCCCAGGGTTACAGGCCTCCAGAGAGGTGAGACCCGTGTTCGGCTCCACCACCGATAAGTGTGCGGCCTGCGAGGCAGGGTCAAGCCCTCCGTCCATAAGCAACGCAACCTGCCCTGGATTTAGATCTGGGGCTGCCTCGGGGATGATTTCCCAGGCATTGTCCGGCAGCAGGTCTAGGCCGTGCTCGTCGTGGCTGTCTGGCGCTCCCGGCGCAGGCTCGAATCCGTCGAAGATCAAGTCTCCGCGGACATCTGCCGTGTAGTTCAAGTTTCCGAACCTGATCTGGTGGCCGGGGGCGAAGCTGTCGATCTGCACCAACTGGCCAAGCGAATTGGCCCGCAGTGCGAAGCCGCCGAGCACGAAGATCTGTTCGGGAGGAAAGTCTCAGCCTGGACCATGTTGTTGACGATTGAAGGCGCCATCAAGCCTCGAGGCGGCGACACAGAGGAACTCTCAATGAAAGCACCAATGTCGGTATCAAAACTGGCAGATCTCGGGTAGGGGGTCCCGATCTGTGCGTCTTAGGCTGATGGTAACAGGAAGCATGGGACACAATGTTTACCCAGGTTTGGGCCCTCTCGGTGGAGTTAAAACCCTACTTCCTGCTTGATTAATATTGAAGGTATGTGGAATACAAGAGTAGATCTACCACGAGATCGTAGAGGCTAAACCCTAAGAGCTAGCCTATGATGGTATGATTGTAATTGTGATCAGGCTTCTAAGGACCATGCTCTCCGGTTTATATAGACACCGGAGAGCTAGGGTTTACATGGAGTCGGTTTACAAGGAAGGAAACATAATATCCGGATCACCAAGCTTGTCTTTCACGCAAAGGAAAGTCCCATCTGGACACGAGCCGAAGTCTTGAGTCTTGTATCCTGACGCTTCTATAGTCCGGATGATGTATATAGTCCGACTGTCTGGATACCCCCTTATCCAGGACTCCCTCACCCCCCGACCGACTTCCTTCACCTATATATTCCCATATACCCTAAAAACAACGACGGAGAAGATAGATTGGGAGTTCCGCCGCCGCAAGCCTCTGTAGCCACCAAAAGTCAATCGAGACCCTGTTTCGGCACCCTGCCGGAGGGGGGATCCCTCACCGGTGGGCATCTTCATCATCATCCCGGCAATCTCCATGATGAGGAGGGAGTAGTTCACCCTCGGGGTTGAGGGTATGTATCAGTAGCTATGTGTTTGATCTCTCTCTCTCGTGTTCTTGATTTGGCACGATCTTGATGTATCGTGAGCTTTGCAATTATAGTTGGATCTTATGATGTTTCTCCCCCTCTACTCTCGTGTAATGGATTGAGTTTTTCCTTTGAAGTTATCTTATCGGATTGAGTCTTTAAGGATTTGAGAACACTTGATGTATGTCTTGTCGTGCTTATATGTGGTGACAATGGGATATTCGCGTGATCTACTTGATGTATGTTTTCGTGATCAACTTGCGGGTTCTATGAACTTATGCATAGGGGTTGGCACACGGTTTCGTCTTGACTCTCCGGTAGAAACTTTGGGGCACTCTTTGAAGTATTTTGTGTTGATTGAATAGATGAATCTGAGATTGTGTGATGCATATCGTATAATCATGCCCATGGATACTTGAGGTGACAATGGAGTATCTAGGTGGCATTATGGTTTTGGTTGATTTGTGTCTTAAGGTGTTATTCTAGTATGAACTCTATGATAGATTGAACGGAAAGAATAGCTTCATGTTATTTTACTACGGACTCTTGAATAGATAGATCAAAAAGGATAACTTTGAGGTGGTTTCGTACCCTACCATAATCTCTTCGTTTGTTCAACGTTATTGGAGTGACTCTTTGTTGCATGTTGAGGGATAGTTATATGATCTAATTATGTTATTATTGTTGAGAGAACTTGCACTAGTGAAAGTATGAACCTCAGGCCTTGTTTCCTAGCATTGCAATACCGTTTACGCTCACTTTTATCACTTGTTACCGTGTTGTTTTTATAATTTCATATTACAAATACTCATATCTACCATCCATATTGCACTTGTATCACCATCTCTTCGCCGAACTAGTGCACCTATACAATTTACCATTGTGTTGGGTGTGTTGGGGACACAAGAGTGTTATTTGGTTGCACGGTTGCTTGAGAGAGACCATATTCATCCTACGCCTCCCACGAATTGATAAACCCTAGGTCATCCAGTTGAGGGAAATTTGCTACTGTCCTACAAACCTCTGCACTTGGAGGCCCAACAACGTCTACAAGAAGAAGGTTGTGTAGTAGACATCAAGCTCTTTTCTGGCGCCGTTGCCGGGGAGGTGGGTGCTTGAAGGTATATCTTTAGATCTTGCAATCGAATCTTTTTGTTTCTTGTTTTATCACTAGTTTAGTCTATAAAAGAAAACTACAAAAAAATGGAATTGAGTTTGCCTCTTACGCTTCATCTTTTTAATATCTTTCGTAAGTATGATGAAAAGGAAAATTGTGCTCAACTGTTAGAAGAAGAAGTCTATAAAATGTTTGATACTAAATCTTTGAATGATGAGCATGAATGCAATGTTGTTAGTATGAACTCCTTGAATATCCATAGTACTAATGATGATTGCACTAGTTATGATAAAAATGTCTCTTATAAGCATGTAAACTTTTGTGGAGTGCATGTTTGCATGAACACACCAAATAGAGAAGATAGATATTGCAAGAGGCATAAGCATTTAGAAACTAAATTGTTGCAAGAAAGGTTAAATGTGAGTGCTGAAAATTTACATTTCCTTTGCCATACCTGTGAACTTTGCAATGAACGTGGTCATTTACATCTCCGATGCAAATTATTTCATGATCGAATCGTGTCCAAAAATTGTGATGATTTCATTTCCCTTGACATTATAATGAACAGAGTTTTCTTTTGGGTTATGAAGAAATGAAACATTTAACTAAGCATCTTCCAGAATTTGCCCTTGAGAAGCTCTTTGATTTTGATCTAGAGGAAATTTATATGTATTGTGCGGTGAATTGCATTGAAAATCCTTATATTGCCAATTACCTAAAGAAAAGGAACCAAATAGAATATGAAGAGAATACTAATGAAAGGGAAGAGACTTCCCATTATCCTTCTATTATTTCTTATGATGAATCAGGTATCGAGGAGGAGCCTTCTATTCAACCACTCTCATCAATAAGGAGCTCAAAGAAGAGGGTTGAACCCACACATAGTGTGAAGAAGAAAAGGAAGAGAAGGAGCAGCAAAGGTAAAAAGGTATCCCTCTCAAATGATGTTGCTCCTACTACTCATTGTGATGATGGTAATTTCTATAATATTGGTGCTATCCATACTATTAACGATGAGAGTGATTATGCTTATGATATGAAAAGGCCCAAGCTTGGGGAAGCTGTGTTTGATGAGGATGACAGATTTGAGAATATATTTGCTGCAGTTAATGTTTGTCCCAAGCTTGGGGATGCTACGTTTAATGAATATGATATTTTTAGCCTCCCAAGTTTTGATATGCAAAGTTGTTATGATGATAGCATGTCTTTTGCCTATGATGATTATATTGATGAAAGTGGGTTTGGAAGAGTGTCAACTTTAGGAAGTAGTGATCCCACTATTTTGGAAGATGTTGAATCTTATTGTGATGAATATGAAAGTGGATTGGGAAGAGTGTCAACTTTATTTAGTGATGATTCCACTATCTTGGAAGATGTTTCAATCGATTATGATGAGAAGAAACTTGCTACTTATGATGATTATTGTGATGAAACTTATTCTATAAAAAGTAGTGATGATTATATTTATAAAACTTGTCATGATTATGATTACCCTTTTTCTGAACATCACTCTTTTATTGTGGAAACAATTTATGGTATTCAAGTCGCTTATGATACTCCCACCATTCCGAATGAGAAGAATATTGCTTATGTGGAGAGTAGTAAATTTTCTATGCTTGTAGATCATGAAAAGAATGCTTTATGTTCTGGTTATATTGTTGAATTCATTCATGATGCTACTGAAAATTATTATGAGAGAGGAACATATGCTTGTAGGAATTGCAATAATATCAAGTTTCCTCTCTATGTGTTGAAAATCTTGAAGCTTTGCTTGTTTTGCCCTCCAATGCTAGTTGATTATTGTTCCCATAAGTTGTTTGCTCACAAAATCCCTATTCATATAAGGTGGGTTAGACATTAATGTGCTAGTCATATTCTTCATGATGCTCTCATTACGTTTCAATTCTTATCTTTTATGTGAGCATCATTGTCATCATTATGCCTAGCTAGAAAGGCATTAAAGAAAAGCGCTTGTTGGGAGAAAACCCAATATTTACCCTTATTGTTTTTGTGTGTCCACATGATTATGCTACTGTAGTAATCATGTTTTATAGCTTTTGTTTCAATAATGTGCCAAGTAGAGCCTTTGGGAAGACTTGGGTGAAGTCTATATGATCTTGCTGTAAAAAACAGAAACTTTAGCACTCACGAGAATAGCTTCCATTTTTTACTGGAGAGTGATTTTAGGTTGATTATTTTTGCAGATGATTAATAGAAAAATTAGTCAGGTCCACCAATTTATTTCAGAATTGTTGGGGTTCCATAAGTATACGTTTGATTTAGATTACTACAGATTGTTCTGTTTTTGGCAGATTCTGTTTTCAATGAGTTGTTTGCTTATTTTGATGAATCTATGAGTAGTATCGGAGGGTATGAACCATAGATAAGTTGGAATACAGTATATATTACACCAATATGAATAAAGAATGAGTTCATTACAGTACCTAAGTGGTTGTTTTATTTTCTTATACTAACGGAGCTTACGAGTTTTGTTTTGAGTTTCGTGTTGTGAAGTTTTCAAGTTTTGGGTAAAGATTCGATGGACTATGGAATAAGGAGTGGTAAGAGCCTATGCTTGGGGATTCTCAAGGCACCCCAAGGTAATATCCAAGGACAACCAAGAGCCTAAGCTTGGGGATGCCCCGGAAGGCGTCCCCTCTTTCGTCTTCGTTCATCGGTAACTTTACTTGGAGCTATATTTTTATTTACCACATGATATGTGTTTTTCTTGGAGCTTCATTTTATTTTGTTAGTATTTTCTTTCTGTTATTTGTAATAATGTTTTTCATCTTTATTTTCAATAAAAATGTCAAGGATAGCCTTTTCCATGCTTATTTTGCAAGTATACATGTTGCTGTTTCAAAACAGAAAGTTTACCGCTGTTGCAAAACTTCCCTAGAAAAGCCAGAGAGTGATATAATGTTGAATCCTTTTTCATGTCGAGCTCTGATAAATCTTCTATAGAGTAGTATTTTTCTTATAATTTTTGGAGTTAGGTAAGTATGATGAATCTCGCATTCTTTACAGACTATACTGTTTTGGCAGATTGCTGTTATGTTTGCATTGTTTGCATATGCTTGCTTGTTTAATGATTATATTTGAGTATAGGAGTATTAAATATGCAGCAACATTTAGTATACAATGTTGAATAATAATGTTAGTAATTTTTCACAGTAGAAAATGATAAGGTTTTTGCATTGTTTTATACTAACTTATCTCACGAGTTCTTGTTGAG
The DNA here is from genome assembly GCF_002162155.2 of Triticum dicoccoides. Taxonomy (NCBI): domain Eukaryota; kingdom Viridiplantae; phylum Streptophyta; class Magnoliopsida; order Poales; family Poaceae; genus Triticum; species Triticum dicoccoides. The sequence goes on along the minus strand of NC_041393.1, from coordinate 725,681,708 downwards.
TTTTGTGTGGATGAAGTTTTTGAGATTTAGGAAACTAACATTTAAAAGGAATTAAGGAGACATAAAAGCTCAAGCTTGGGGATGCCCAAGGCATCCCAAGATTATATTTCAAGAAGTCTCAAGCATCTAAGCTTGGGGATGCCCTAGTAGGCATCCCACCTTTCTTCTTCAACAATTATCGGTTAGTATCCGTTGAACCTAAGTTTTTTGCTTCTTCACATGAGTTGTGCTATCCTTGCAATGTCATTTTGTTTTGTTTTGCTTGTTGTTTGAATAAAATACCAAGATCTGAAATTATTAAATGAGAGAGTGTCTTCACATGGCTACATAACTATTTAACTACTCATTGATCTTCACTTATATCTTTTTGGAGTAGTTTGTCATTTACTCATGTGCTTCGCTTATATCCTATGAGTAAATGGTTGAATGAGTTGAATGTCATAAATCTGAAATTATATATGCTTCATATGCTTATGCCATGTGGAGTAATGACTTCACATATTAGAAGTAGAGGTTGTAAATTTATTGTGGGTTAGCAAGCATTGTATTGGTCATTTGAACAATTCATGAAAGAATATTCAAGGAAGAGAGATTTCACATATAAATATACTATCATGGACATCTTTTATAATTGTGAGCACTCATTAAGTATGACATGCTAAAGAGTTGATGTTGGACAAGGAAGACAATGTAATGGGTTATGTTTTGTCACATCTCAGTTAAAGTATATTGTCATGGATCATTCAAACATGTTGAGCTTGCCTTTCCCCCTCATGCTAGCCAAAATTCCTTGCACCAAGTAGAGATACTACTTGTGCTTAAAAATATCCTTAAACCTAGTTTTTGCCATGAGAGTCCACCATACCTACCTATGGATTGAGTAAGATCCTTCAATTAAGTTGTCATCTTGTTATGGAAGCAATAAAAGCGATGGACTGCATAATAAAGGTCCATATACAAGTGGCAATATAAAGTGACGTTCTTTTACACTAAGATTTTGTGCATCCAACCATAAAAGTGCATGACAACCTCTGCTTCCCTCTGCGAAGGGCCTATCTTTTACTTCATGTCTTTTAATTTATGCAAGAGTCAAGGTGATCTTCACCTCTCACTTTTTCATTTTATCCTTTGGCAAGCACCTCGTGTTGGAGAGATCCTGATATATATATCCAATTGGATGTAAGTTAGCATGAACTATTATTGTTGACGTCACCCAAAGGTTAATACATTGGGAGGCAAAATTATAAGCCCCTGTCTTTCTCTGTGTTCGATTAAAACTTTGGACCCATTAATATTGCGTGAGTGTTAGCAATTATGGAAGACTATATGATAGTTGAGTACGTGGAGCTTGCTAATTCAAAGCTCTGACATAGACCCTTCCTGAAAATAAGATGAATTGCAATTGTTTGATGCCTAAGAATGAAGTTTGCTAGTTTTCAAGAAAGTTTATGGTCTATGCTTTAACATGTGAATAGCTTGTTACTTGATCATGAAAAGTTTTATGAGATGAACTACTGTTATGACATATAATCATGCTAGAAAAGGTGATTGAAATTATCATTGATCAAAGTTGTGCACCTGCTAGCATTCACACTTCATCAATTCTTTCTTTTATCATTTACCTACTCGAGGACGAGTAGGAATTAAGCTTGGGGATGCTGACACGTCTCCAACATATCTATAATTTATGAAGCATTCATGCTATTTTATTATCTGTTTTGAATGATTATGGGGCTTTATTATACACTTTTATACTACTTTTGGGACTAACCTATTAACCGGAGGCCCAGCCCATATTGCTGTTTTCTTGCCTATTTCAGTGTTTCGAAGAAAAGGAGTATCAAACGGAGTCCAAATGAAATGAAACCTTCGGGAGCGTGATTTTTGGAATGAATATGATCCAGGAGACTTGGAGTTCACGTCAGCGAAGCTTTGAGGAATCCACAAGGGTGGGGGCGCGCCCCCTACTGGGTGCACCCCCCTGTCTCGTGGGCCCCTCGAGCACCCCCCGACCGACTTCCTTCACCTATATATTCCCATATACCCTAAAAACATCGACGGAGAAGATAGATCGGGAGTTCCGCTGCCGCAAGCCTCTATAGCCACCAAAAGTCAATCGGGACCCTGTTCCGACACCCTACCAGAGGGGGATCCCTCACCGGTGGCCATCTTCATCATCATCCCGGCGATCTCCATGACGAGGAGGGAGTAGTTCACCCTCGGGGCTGAGGGTATGTACCAGTAGCTATGTGTTTGATCTCTCTCTCTCTCTCGTGTTCTTGATTTGGCACGATCTTGATGTATCGCGAGCTTTGCTATTATAGTTGGGTCTTATGATGTTTCTCCCCCTCTACTCTCGTGTAATGGATTGACTTTTCCCTTTGAAGTTATCTTATCGGATTGAGTCTTTAAGGATTTGAGAACACTCGATGTATGTCTTGTCGTGCTTATCTGTGGTGAGAATGGGACATTCGCGTGATCTACTTGACGTATGTTTTGGTGATCAACTTGCGGGTTCTATGAACTTATGCATAGGGGTTGGCACACGTTTTCGTCTTGACTCTCCAGTAGAAACTTTGGGGCACTCTTTGAAGTACTTTGTGTTGGTGGAATAGATGAATCGGAGATTGTGTGATGCATATCGTATAATCATGCCCACGGATACTTGAGGTGACAATGGAGTATCTAGGTGACATTAGGGTTTTGGTTGATTTGTGTCTGAAGGTGTTATTCTAGTATGAACTCTATGATAGATTGAATGGAAAGAATAGCTTCATGTTATTTTACTACGGACTCTTGAATAGATAGATCAAGAAGGATAACTTTGAGGTGGTTTCGTACCCTACCATAATCTCTTCGTTTGTTCTCCTCTATAAGTGGCTTTGGAGTGACTCTTTGTTGCATGTTGAGGGATAGTTATATGATCTAATTATTTTATTATTGTTGAGAGAACTTGCACTAGTGAAAGTATGAACCTTAGGCCTTGTTTCCTAGCATTGCAATACCGTTTACGCTCACTTTTATCACTTGTTACCTTGCATTTTTTATAATTTCAAATTACGAATACTCATATCTACCATCCATATTGCACTTGTATTACCATATCTTCGCCGAACTAGTGCACCTATACAATTTACCATTTTGTTGGGTGTGTTGGGGACACAAGAGAATCTTTGTTATTTGGTTGCAGGGTTGCTTGAGAGAGACCATCTTCATCCTATGCCTCCCACGGATTGATAAACCTTAGGTCATGCACTTGAGGGAAATTTGCTACTGTCCTACAAACCTCTGCACTTGGAGGCCCAACAACGTCTACAAGAAGAAGGTTGTGTAGTAGACATCAGATACACGCTTGTGTGAATGATTGTATATTGTACCGTGGTGATTAAAAATATTTATGTGCATGTCCCAAATGCAAGCTTGCACGATACAAGCGCAGGAGAGCAAAGGAGAAGTACAAATTAGATGACGAGATCAAGACAGGAATCCCGTTCATGGTTGTTTGGTACTTGCCTTTAATTCCAAGATTGAGGCGATTGTTTACAAACCCTAGAGAGGCAAAGAGGTTGCGGTGGAATCATGATGAGCGAATTGCATATAAGTATATGAGGCACCCGAAAGATGGGGCTCAATGGGAATTAATCGACAACAAGTTTGAAGACTTTGCCAAGGATCCTAGAAGTATAAGGCTCGGGGAGTGTACTGACGGAATGAATCCTTTTGTCGATATGAGCACCAATCATAGCACATGGCCGGTGCTTCTGTGCATATATAACCTAGCTCCTTGGTTGTGTATGAAGAAAAATACATTATGATGTCAATGATTATCCAAGGCCTGAAGCAACCTAGAAATGACATCCACATTTACTTTCAGCTGCTGGTAGAAGAACTGCTCACAGTGTGGATAGATGCACCTGAAGTAAAATGTTATGATGCTTACAAAAAGGAGATTTTCGATCTACATGCGATGCTAGTGCACGCCATTCAAGATATGTTGACATTAGGCTACACATCGAGGCGGAAAACGAAGAGAGATGTAGGGTGTGTCACATGCATGGATAGGACAGCTAGCAGAAGACTTCCCAACTCAAAAAAACCGTGTATTTTCGTCATCGTAGGTTCTTACGGAAAAATCACCCATACCGAAAGATGAAAGCTGAATTTGATGGTACAGCAGAGGTAGAAGTGGGCCCAAGACCATATGATGGGGAGCTGGTCCACAACATGGCCAAACAAATTAATGTTGTGCTTTGCAAGAATCATGCTAAGACGGTGAAACAAACACCCAAAGGTCAAGTGTTTAAGAATAAATCGGTGTTCTGGAAATTACCTTACTGGGCGATTCTACCTGTACGTCACTGCATCGATGTCATGCATGTAGATAAGAACGTATGTGAAAGCATCCTTGGTACTCTGCTCAAGATGAAAGGTAAAAGAAAGGATGGTGAGGGTTCACAACTCGATATGCTTGCTGATCAATCAAAAGGCAAGAGTGAAGCAGAAGATGATGACAAATTCATCAAAGTTCGCCAGAGTTACAATTTCAGTACAAAAGAAGCAACACAATTCTTCGCCTATTTGTTGTCAGTTAAGACACCCTCTTCCTACTCCGCAAACATCAGAAGTCTCGTGGATGCGAGCTCAGGTAAAATGAAGTTTGGACACATGAAGTCACATGATTTCCACGTAAAGTTGACACAAATCCTCTAGGAGGCCATCAGGAATCTGTTGGACAAAGATATAAGGAAGACACTCATTGAGCTCTGTGATTTCTTCAACCAACTATGGAAGAAAGTTGTAGATCCTGAAGAGGTGGATCATATGCAAGATGATATTGCAAGAATATTGTGCAACCAAGAGATGTTTTCTCACCGTCATTCTTTGATGTCACGGTCCATCTCACTGTGCACCTTGTTGACGAGATAAAGTATTGTGGTCCTATGTTTCTTCGCAACATGTATCCCTTTGAGCGGTTCATGGGAATACTGAAGCGCTTTTTTCGGAACGGAAACCATCCAGAGGCAAGCATCCAACAAGGTTATGCCGCAGAGGAGGTGGTTGAGTTTTGCACCGAATACATGAAACAACGACCTATAGGTTTGACCCTCTCTTGCCACGAGGGAAGGCTGAAAGGTAAACCGGTCCTTGCTGGCACGCAAATGGCTGCACCCGGAGAATTGGCAGAGAAAGCCCATTTGATGGTACTGCTTAACAGCACAGTTCTCACCGCTTACGCCGAAGAACACATGGCGGAGATACACCAAAGCTTCTTACCAATGGTGCCTTCATCAGATGTGGAGATGAAGGAGCGCACTAAGAACTACGCCGAATGGCTGAAGAAGCGTTTGGCACAAGGATCCGTCGATGACATTGCTACGTCGTTGGCACAAAAGCCATCACCTATGGTGTTGACGTACCAAGCATATGATATAAATGGATAAATGTTCTACATTGATGAATATGATGAGAAGACCTCATATTAGAACAGCTCTGTTCGAATAGAATGCATGACAATATATGAAGCTGATAAAAGGGTATACTATTGAACCATCAAAGAGATTTGGGAGCTTGACTATGTGAAAATTAAGGTGGCATTATTCAGGTGCTCATGGATCCCTCTTGGTCAAGTAAAGGTTGATGATTATAGGAAGACCTGTGTTAATAGGACAACGATGGCATATCACGCGGACCCGTTCATTCTTGCCAGCGATGCTACACAGATTTTCCTTGTGGAAGACCCTTTGTGTAAGAACGACCATGTAGTGATGCATGGTAAGAAGAGGGTACTGGGTGTCGATGATGTTGCCGATGAGGACAAGTACGATGATTTTGATGAGTTGCCAGCCAAGGGATCACGCAACCCTGTAATAGAGACGCATAAAATCATAAAAAAACCAAGTTCATTCGGGGTCAACGTAATGATCCGAGTTCCCCCATGTACATGGGAATTAAGCCGTAAGACTAATCTTTATGCCTACCCTTGCAACTTAATTCGTTCAATTTAGAACTGTTGCGTGTACTGAATTTGTGAGTTATGCCCAGTTTTCTATTGATGTAAGCACCGCTAAACTGTTGACCTTGATATGCTGTCAGCTCAGGCAATGAATATGAACTGTTGTTTGTTATTATTATTATTATTATATCATGGAGGTTAGCACACTCAATTGATCTCACTACAGTATGTGTGAACAAAAATATGTATGCAGTCTGGATTGTGAACAGCACACAGTTCGTTGATGAAAGTCGTGTGCCGACAAAACCCCGCCCACGATCTGAGTCGTGCGTTCTAATTGGCCAGAATCCAAACCCCACGAATCGTACGTCTGCACCGTTGGATGCTCCCAGATCAAACAGCGATCCTCATCCCTTTCGACAGCACATGCAGTTCCGGCTGTAATTTTATTTCTATGCACAAAATGCACGTTTAACTCAAAAAAATATCTTAAATATAGCTAACGATACCAGAAATGCTCCAGAAAATAAAACCTGTGGTATAATGGTGATTACGTATCGTGGAAATATTTATGAGGCCAAACGATGAAGTCAATGGCCATAGGATTTTGAATTGACACGTCTCCTTTGGGAAACCATGATTGTTCATGTGAGATGCTCCGGTTTCGAAGGAATGATCGTTAAAACTTGTGCCAAACTATACAATTTTTTTTCACGGGGTCATGATAGCACGCCACAGGCACACATCGATTTTGATGAGATGTCCGGACCCCACTAAATTTCCCATAATTAAAATATCAACTAGCTAGGCCTACGCCGGTGGCCGCACTTTGCGGCCGAAATGATTAAAACTTCTCCCCGCTTCTCGAACAAACGGATGAAAATTAGACGCACAAATGATCTGTACACCTTCTTTGCTAGGCTAGTCATAATGGGATATCATAGCTAGTATCATGCCAACTAGGCAATTTTGATGAGCTGTCATAGAATTAAATGAAGAAAGAGAGGGTTAAGTACGTATGTATCATATCATGAAACCGTGTGTCATAATAAATGGTGTATATGCTACAATGTGTCATGCATGATACTAGTATATGATCGATACTCCCTCCGTCCGGGTTTATTAGGCCTAAACACAACTTCTCTTAGACCAAGACACATAGTAACTTGCTCACATTAATTATTCCATTCCACTCCCAATGCACTTTCTCACATGCATGCAACCAATGAAAAAGCATGCATGAAGTGTGTTGATTTTCCAACCATGGCACCAACAAGAATGGCTTTCAATGCAACCAATGAAATGGTTGGATGCATGCGCCTTTCCAAAGCGGGGCCTTATAAAAAGGGACATGCATGCTTGTATTGATGAGAGGCCTAATAAACCCGGACGGAGGGAGTACTAGTTAGCTACCTCTCTAATGCGCGCATAGTATCATAAGTTAGACTATGTATACCCACAGTGGGAGTAACATAGGTAGTAACATCACACATATCTAGATAAAATAGATGATGTGGCAAGCTGTAAATGAAGAAAGAGAGGCATGTGGTAACATAGCCAGTAACTAATTAAGACTAGCCAAAGTGCATAGTAACATACACTAGTAACATACACATATCCCTAGCCTATGTTACTATACCTTCATAGTGGATAGTAACATAAGTGTGGTGTCATGCAAAGCTTCATTTATTTGGTTATAGACTCGGAGTGCATTGAGACATGTGATGTGACGGTAACTAGCTAAGTTACTCAAACTAGCTCTCCTCATTAACTCATTGCCACATAAGAATATTTTCTTAGTTGGACTTGATGTTACTGCTGAAGTTACTCCCATTGTGGCTAGTCTAATAGTATGAGTAATATCACACATATCAAGGCAAGATGAGTCTATAGCTTAATAAATGAAGTTTTGCGCATGTTACCACACATATGTTACTCCCCACTATAGAGGTAGTAGCATGGAGTGGTAACATATGGGCATGTTACACTACCCATTGTGGCTAGTCTTAGGCCCTTCCCAATGCTCCACCTAGTACAGGTGCTAAGCCTGCCATGTAGGCAAAAAATCTGATGTGGCAGGACAATTAAGAGGAGAGACATGGGTTTGGTGACCCCAGGAAGAACCAATGCCAAGCGCGTAAACCTAGCCCAAACATTTAAATGAAGCAAGCTCACCAATGCATGAAAGAGATTTTAGTAGCTAAGTCATTAAATGAAGGGAGCTTAGCAACAACAACTTAAGCACCAATGCATTGGGGACTATAGTTGCTAAACTATTTAATGCGCTTAGCACCTCATCTAAGCAACTATCCATTGGAAGAGGTCTTAGTATCTTAGGTTGCCATATATATTAATTTTCCATGAATGACCCAAAGTACTACAACATTTAATATGTGATACAGTATATCATGATATGATACCCGGCCCACACCCTCTCTTTCCTCATTGAACTGTGTGCCACATCATCCAAAAAGTCTAGTTGGCATGCATATGATGTTGTTTGATACTCCCATTATGACCAACCTTAGGGGCGGCCATAGTGGGGAGACGGTATCATGCACTTGAGAATAGAAAATATGATGATGTGTGGCAAAGAAGCAGTAACATAGATAATGTAACATATATAGTATAAATATTATACTACTTCTGTGTCATGCACATGGCCATAAATACGGTCATCTATGGTACATATACTAGCTCTATGATACTATCTATATATGCACTATAAGAAGGTACATACGTAGTATCATACACTATATTGTATCATATGCCACTACTAGGAAAAGGGCAATAGATGATATTGACATTAATGGCGCACCGCATGTGTGGTGCGCCACTGCTATATAGCAGTGGCGCACCATGTGTTGGTGCGCCATTAGTGTCCATCACACTAATGGCGCACCACACACATGGTGCGCCACTACTAGCAATTTTTTTACTTTTCCAAAACTAGTAATGGCGCACCAGGGCATAGTGCGCCATTACTAGTTATAACTAGTAATGGCGCACCACACACCACGTACAACACTACTAGCAAATTTTTTTTGCAAAACTAGTAATGGCGCACCACCTAACAGGTGCGCCATTAGTAACCAGGGTTACTAATGGCACATTATTAGGTGGTGCGCCATTAGTAACCTGGGAGCAGCTAGATATTTTGGACAACCACCTACCGCAGTCACTTCCCCACTTTCATTCTCTCCACCTCCTCCTCCAAGCTTGTCTCGGCTGCCTCCTCCTCCTCACCTCATTTACACCATAGATTCACCCAAATTAAGTGGTTAAAATACCTTTTTTTGATAGGTAAGTAAGGGGAAACCTTTCTTTATGTTGTAGATCTACTTTTTTCTCCCTCCAACAATGTGCACATGCACTTTTTATGGCCTAGCTAGATCTACGTATGTTTGTGGTGTTGCATATGTTTGTGGCGTTGCATATGTGTTTGTGTTTGCAGGTACCGGTATTTGAAATGCGATAGTTGCCAATATTTTGCCGGAATGTTGATTTATTCTTTTTGGTCCTATTTTTTGGCAAAGTCATGCCAAATTTTTTCTTGGTTCTAAAATATCGTTTTGCTCTACCCCGCAGGCGACCATGGTCCGCACGATGACCGAAGGCATCGTGAATAGGTTTTTGAGCTCCGCGAAGGCCGAGATGCTTCAAAAGAACGAGACGCAGATAAGATGTCCGTGTCGAAGATGCAAGCTAAGGAGCCTTATGGACCCGGATTCCGTACAAGTGCGGGACCACCTGCTCTTGCGTGGTTTCATGGATGGCTATCGGTGGCAAGGTGATGAAGATGATTATGAAGTCATCCATGGGGGCCGGGAAAGAAATGAGGAAGGGCATGAGCAAGACAACCGCGGCGAGGGCGGGCGAGAAGACGAAGAATCTCCAGGACATGATCATGAAGTAGATGCGGCACACAGTCATCATGTAGAAGATGTTGGACATGATGATGAGGAAGATGCCGGAGCAGACGAAGGGCATGATCATGAAGATGAAGATGCCAGAGCAGACGACGATGGACCATCGATGGCCTGGGTGCATGACCCTCATATTCAAGAGCTGCTTCTTAAGCAGACGGATAACGCAGGAGCTGCCGCCCGAGAGAAAGCCAAGCTGGATCAACTAGAGATAGACGTTGTTACTCCATTGTATGAAGGATGCAGGCCCGAGGATACCCGCTTGAAAGTAACGTTCATGACTCTGGAGATGAAGGTAAAACAGAAAATGACCGACGCATGCTTCAACGAGAACATGTCATTCTATCACGGACGTCTTCCAAAGGGGAACACGTGCCCGACCAGTTTTGAGGAGCCGAAGAAAATCGTGTGTCCTCTGGATTTACCGCACGTGAAATACCATGTGTGCATGAACAATTGCATCATTTATCGGGACGAGCACGCGGAGTCTACCATATGTCAGGTGTGCGGCGTCACTCGATACAAGAAGAGGAAGAAAGCTCCTCGAAAAGTGGTGTGGTACTTTCCGATCACTCCTTGTCTGCAGCGGTATTTCGTGGACCCTAAGGTAGCAAAGCTCCTGCGTTGGCACACAGATAGGGAGGAGAAGAAGCGAGAAGATGACGCAAATGATCCGGAGATAAATAAAAAGACAAGATGCTGAGTCACCCTAAGGATGCGAGCCAGTGGCAAGTGTTGAACTTCAAACACCCAGAATTTGGGAACGATCCAAGGAGCATCGTGCTGGGCGCGAGCACCGATGGATTCAATCCGTTTGGCAGCCAGAGAAGCACACATATCACCTGGCTTGTGTTTGTGTGGATGTACAACCTTCCCCCCTGGTTGTGCATGAAGAGGAAGTACATTCACATGAGTATGCTAATTGAAGGGCCGAAACAATCATGGAACAACATCAATCTGTATCTTGGGCTGCTAAAAGAGGAGCTAGACACGCTGTGGAAAACGCCAGCCAATACGTGGGTCGCCGCAGGGAAAGAATATTTCCCTATGAGAGCCGCACTGCTCACGACGGTGCACGACTATCTCGGTTACGGATATGTCACGGGGCAGGTGGTCCACGGATTTTCTGGATGCGTCAGGTGCATGGATGACACAACGTATCGCCAGCTAGATAGAGATCCTGGGTCTTTGAAAACCGTGTTCATGGGACATCGAAGGTGACTTCGCGATGATGACTCATGGAGAAAACGCAAGGATCTGTTCGATGGTGAAACCAAACCCCGAAGACGCCCGAGTACGAGGAGCGGCGAGGGAATAGACGAGCTATTGAAAAATTGGAAAGAGTGCCCACTACCGGGAAAGGCGCCAGAGCCGGGAAAGAAGTGAAAGGCGCCAGACCCGCTGCTGAAGGTATGGAAAACGAGGTCTGTTTTCTGGGACTTGCCGTACTGGGAGATCCTCTGTGTGCCTCACAGCCTTGATGTCATGCATATCACGAAGAACGTGTGCGAGAGTCTGCTTGGTACCTTGCTCAACATGCCAGAGAGGACCAAAGATGGGCTGAAAGCAAGGGCAGACTTGAAATCAATGGGCATCAGTGAGGATCTTCACACTAATGATGATGATGATGATGAGGCGAAGCAGGAACGGAAAGTCGTCGCGAAGGCAAAAAGCCCAAGAAGACCAGAAATGACTTCCCTCCCGCGTGATTCACCCTAAGTCAGGAGGAGATCGATCAGTTTTTCACCTGCCCCATAGGAGTAAAACTTCCTTACGGTTACGCGGGGAAGATAAGCAGATACCTAGACTCAGCGAAGCAGAAGTTCAACGGGATGAACTCTCACGGCTGTCACGTGCTGATGACGCAGATACTTCTAGTTGCAATCCGTGGGATCATGGACGCGCACGTCTGACAAATGCTATTTGGCCTATGCAACTTTTTCGACGTCATCTCTCGAAAGTCGGTTGGCGTGAGGCAACTCAGAAGGCTACAGGAAGAGATCGTGGTGATACTATGCGAGCTTGAGATGTACTTCCCGCCCACATTCTTCGACGTTATGGTGCATCTGCTAGTCCATATCGTGGAGGATATCATCCAACTCGGGCCGACGTTCCTGCACAGCATGATGCCGTTCGAAAGGATGAATGGTGTCAACAAAGGATACGTTCACAACATGTCACGTCCAGAGGGAAGCATAACCAAGGGCTTTCTGACCGAAGAGTGCATCTCCTACTGCACGAAGAGTACCAGCATGCACCACAAGAAGAAGCAGGACCACCCTACCTAAAGGACGTCCGTTCAAGAGAAGAACTCCATTTGCGAACAAGAAGGGCAAGAAGATTGTAAACAGATAGCTAGCTAAGATCGATTGTATTAAAATTGTAGCCTTCATTTCTCGATTGTATTTCGACAAATGTTTTCATATTCATAAATGTTTTACAAATTCACAAATGAATGCAACTTAAAATCCAAAAAAATTATTGATGATATTTTTAAATAACAAATTTGATGATATTTTTTCATATTCGTAAATATTTTGAAGTAACAAATTTGATGATATTTTTTCACATTCATAAATGTTTTCAAATTTGATTATCATTTTCTAAAAATAATAGTCCAAGAAAAATTACTAATGGCGCACCAGGAGAAGGTGTGCCATTGTTATCAATGTACTTATGGCGCACCCCTCGGAGGTGCGCCATTGCTAACCTTCCCCCATCTATCCCTTTCCCCCTCGCCCCCCGCGCCAGATCCCCCTCCAGCTCGATCGCGCGCTATCCCCTTGCCACCGCCGACCCCCCGCACCATCCCCCGCTCCACCTACGCCGACG
>NC_041393.1:725667671-725668462 GCF_002162155.2 Triticum dicoccoides | reverse complement strand
CCCACTAGCTCCACCGTAGCCGCCGACCCCACGCACCCTCCCCTGTCTCCTCGCTCGGTTCCCCCGAACGGAATCGGCCGAGCGCACCACCCACCTCCTCCCTTCCCCCCGAGCGAGACCTAGGGTTCAAGCCGCCGCTGCCGGCCCTCCGCCGCGGCGTGCCCAGCCGGCCGAACCGTCCGCGGCCCCCGCCGTCCACTCCAGGAGCCGTACCTCCTCCGTCTCCATCGACTACGCCAATGGGTCAGCCGGGATCGCCACTGCATAATTTTTTTTGTATGTGAACTATTAAATGAATGATACATATGAAAAAATAAAAATTATATCCCGGAAGTTTACTTAAATGATAAGTACTTAAATGTAATAATTTATTTAGTTAATATTAATTCACAAATGAAGGCTAATAATTTATTTAGTTAATATTAATTCGCAAACTGGACAAAATACTAATGGCGCACCGCTAGGGGGTGCGCCATTGCTATCCAAAAAAAGATTACTAATGGCGCACTGCCAGGAGGTGCGCCATTGCTATAAAAAAATTACTAATGGCACACCGCTAGGGGGTGCACCATTGCTAACCCTACCCCCTCCCACTAAAATCCCCAATCTCACATTTCTCTCTCAGCACCCCCAAGTGCCTCACCTCACCCGCGCCGCCCCCGTGCTCGCCATCCCCGGCCGTGCTCGCTGCCCCCGCTGCCGACCCCCACTGCCCCTGCCGCACCTGACCACCACCGCCCCCAACGCCCCGGTGCCTCGCTACCTGTTGCCCCACCGCCCCCGACGCCGAC
>NC_041393.1:725661155-725667399 GCF_002162155.2 Triticum dicoccoides | reverse complement strand
CTGGCTCCCGGCAGCGGCTGCCTCGTCGGAGATGCCCCTCGACGGCGGCTAGCCTCGGCGGACGCGCTCCTCTGGTTAGTCTCTCTCCCTCCCTCCCTCTCACCCCCGCTCATCCCCATGCCCCCACGAGGCGGCGACCTAGGGTTAGGTGAAGGAGCTCGTGCGTGTCCCTCCTGCTACCATTGCTCCCTCGTGTCGTGCTCTACAGCAGCCATGGCTTTGCCTTTTCATTCCGTTAGTTTCCTCTCTAGCTAGCCGAAATCACTCTGAAGCTGTGAACCAAACGCATGTGTTCTGAATCTTCTGAACTGAATGCTTGAAATATAGTTTCGTCCTTCTAAAAAGATTTGCTTGCTTGTCATTGCTTTAATTGATTACTACTCAGTTATAGTGCTTGATGGATTTGAGAAACTATGATAGCCTTACTCATATAGTACTAATGAAATTCAATTGCATACTGAAATCTGCTTGGTTAGGTACACTGCAGTCCATGCTAATTTGATAGTAGAGCATTGCTGGTTGTCATATTTTTGTTCTGAAATTTGTCTATTAATCTAGGCATCCACTGCTTTGTCGGCCTGAACATTATAACTCAAAATTCAGAACATATGCCGTCACTTTGCGTCCAAAAGTATATTTATGGCTATGCTTTGATGTTGCCTTGTGTGCTTTCCAACATATATTTGAAGTGTAACCAACCTTTCGCAGTTGGATGTATTCTGAACATATGAGTTTATCTCCTGAACCCGTAGTTACTTACTGAACATAGAGTAGCAAAACTGAAAGTATATATATTGTACTGTACTTTCAGTAATACAGATGTCAATATCATTACCTTTTTCAGTTAGGGTGTAGTAGGGATTCAATTTGGTACAAATCTGATTGATAGTTACTACTCTGGTCTTGATTCCTTTGGATAAGCCTACTTAGAGTAGCAATGGTTATATCCCGTGGTAGGAGCTCACTCCTATTTTTCTGATGGTATATCCCGTGATTTTCTTGCGCAGGTGGTGGATCTGTGAGTGTGCGACCATCCCTAGCTTGCTGGAGTCTGGATTGCGCTGGCGAGGTGACTATATTCTTCCTCAACCGTTGATGAACTAGTAACTGAACTGTTGTTGTGGTCACTTGCAATCGAATCAGCCATGAGTTATTACTTATTACCTTTATTGCCTCTTGTGTGCTTCTCTATTCATTAACTATTGTTATGGTAGCATTCTGATGCTGTTGCTTAATTAGTGGCTATGGTTGCTAACTAGTATGTAATCTCTTGGAGTAATATCAGCTGGGAGCCTGGGAGCTGTTGCCTTTGTGCTCTGCTCTCCTTGCTAACTTTGCTTACCGTTTCAATGTTGCTTAGTGGCTTAATTTTTTTTGCTCAAGTGATGACATCTAGTTTCCTGTCGGCAACTTGGCGACATTGTTGTTGTCGACAAGATGCTCAACGACCTCTCACTCATCAAGAAGTTTGAGTAGTAGCTGCCCCATAATATGCTCCTGCTTGCTCTTCTTGTTCTAGTTCTTGTTACTTCAAGTGACTGAGACTGGACATTCCAAAATAGTAGGCATAGTGGCATATATACGTTTGATCACTGCTCCTTGCATTTGTTAATTTCAATGTTCTGCAGGCGGACTTTCAGTTTCTGTCATAGATGGATTTTTTATATTAACTGGTGAAAGTTAGGCTATTGTTCTACTCACTGTCACCCTCTAATCCCCATCGCCCATGTGCCAATAAGCTAAAGTTCTTGGATAAGCTTGCCACGCTACTGGCTCTATATTTCTTGGTCACAAGGTAGCCATATTAGACAAAATGGTTGGGATGCTTAGGTATTCTCAGGCTTTATCAAACAACATGTCCTAAATAGTTTTGCTGGTTTTTGCAGACTGAGAAGGCTTTCCTGAAGCAGCCTAAGGTGTTCCTCTGGTACGAGGAACTATTGTTTTTTCATTATATAAGTAAGATGGTAAAATAACTCCGCCTATGTTGTCTCAACATAGCCGGTCCCAAGCCCGGGTAAAGGAGGAGGGTTGTGATAGGCTTGGCGAGCCAACGTAAAAACTCAGCCACTCTTATGGAGATGAAACCCAAAAGATTTTCGTTGGGGCGTAACCCTCTCAGCGACGCGCCACATCGGCTATCCATGTGCCAGAGCCATGAGTTGGTTGCAAGATCTTATGGGTTTCACCTCTAGCCTACCCCAATTTGTTTGGCACTAAAGGCTTTGTTGTTGTTGTTGTTGTTGTTGTTGTAAGTAAGATGGTAAAATGTGTGTCCTGAATTGGTGATCATGATTTGATTTGCAATTATAGCTCAAAGAAGACCAGAAAGGGGAATAATAAGCTTGGCAAGGAGGGCAACAGGTTCCGGAAGAGTGTTGGCCTTGGTTTCAAGATTCCCAAGGAAGCCATTGAGGGTATGTTCTGTCACTCCTTTTCCTAATTGTAATGTGATAACATAGATGGTGTGCTGCTTTGTCCATTTTGTAGTATCGAATGTTATTAATTGCCTTGTACTCATGGACTTGCTGAAGCATGTGACCGCTATTCAGTATTTTCTTCTTCTTATATTTGTATGTTGTTTAGCTAGATATACAGTTTTTTACTTTATCTACACCATAAAGATCAGTATAGCCTGCAACTTGGGGAAGTTTAGTGTTCTTGTTTATCTGTTATGACTTGCGATGTTGATGTGTAGTGAGCATTTATAGTTGTTGTGAAATATCATCTTGATTCCGTAGTCTATTGTGCTTTTCTGTTTGGCCTCAATTTGGCCTGGCAAATGATGGTCTACTAGCTGGCAAGATGTTTTTTGAGAAACACAGTACCAGCATGTCGATAATGATTTTGGCACCAGTGTGAGGCAGCAATGTGCGGCGCAATTCCTTCATTGGATAATGATTTTGCAGGTACCCCGAGAGGCCCTTGAGTTTGCCAGAATGTCGATTAACTTCCGTTCCGGCAAATTCGGGTACTCCATATGTCCTATTTTCAGCAAAGGTCATTGTTGGGGATATGACTACTGAGTTTAAACCGCCCAGGAGGGGCCGGATTATACTCACAAGTGGTCATCTATATAGAAGCCCATGAAGACGAAGATTATGGCGCTTTAACTATGAAGGCTTAGAGGTCCAGAGCCCAATGGCGGATTAGGGCCCATAGATGTAAACCGCCATAAGGCATGTGACTCTGTTGTAAGATAGGAAAAGGAAGAAATCGAGCCGGACAATTGTATGAGCCGGCCTCGGGATTCTATAGACCGGCCGGGCGTCAACTTGTGTATATATAGGGACGACCCGACAGCAGTTCAAGGACAAGAGACAACAACTCGAGAATGAGGCAAAGCGTATTCGCTCCCTGGTTATCGAGACCACATCAATGCCACCACAACTGGATTGTAGGCTTTTACCTTCACCGCAAGGGGCCGAACCAGTATAAACTCCTTGTGTCCTTTGTCCGGTTTAACCCCTCTAAGCTAACCCGGTCGCGATTGCTCCACGACTAAGTCCTCACACTAGGACATCTGACGTGATAATTCCATGATAGTTGGCGCCCACCATGGGGCTATTGAATGATGGTTTCAAGTTCTTAGAGGGCAAGTTCCAAGGGCTCAAGGGATACGTAGTGGGCCGGATGATCAAAAGTCGTCGTGGCAAGCTCTACATCGACAACGCGGGCTGGGGCCCTGACGCCGGCTCAATCGAGTATGGGCACAGGGTCCCATTCGGAGGAAATCACGTCTTCATCGGTAAGATCGGCGAACCGGGCCCTGAGCCGGACATCTGCACCGACCTCGTCGAGACGGCTCAGTGTGCAAGCCCTGCTCGGGTTCAGCCTGCCATGAAGCGTGCGTTCGTAGGATTCATCCATGGAGCCGAATCTGAACCGGCTTCCGATGGTGAGAAAGTCGTCTATTTTGATGGCGAGTCGTTCACCGGCGAGACCAAATCTTTGTATCAAATGCAGGATGACCTGTTCGGGGGTTGTTCCGACGGCGGCAGTATTCCGGACCCCCTTGAACCGCCAAACCGGGTTGCAATCTTCATGGCTGGCACACAGCTCGCCCCGCAATCTTCAACAGTGGTGGCGATGATTTCCGGATCAGCAGCCGGGGCAGGAGGCCCTGCGCGCCTGCCGGTTCAAGTCTTGTCTGGGTTATTGGATGCTTTAGCAACATTCTTGACCGCTAAGGTTAATCCGGATAATCAGGATGAGCATAATGCGTAGGTCAGAAAGTTGTGAGATCAGATAGCTCAGGCTAAGGAGGACATGGCTGCTGAGGAGGCCAGGATGGTCGAGGAACAAACCGCTTTGAATGCTGAAGCTCAGCGAGTTCATGCAGAGGCTTATCGGCTTATGTTGGATCAGAATGCTTCAAACAAGGTGATGAGGAGGAGGCACCAATCTCGTCTGCCACCGGTTTACAAAGCAAGGAATCTCTTTAACACGACAGGAGCGGGCACCAGTAACCCGCCCATGGTGAACCGGGCTGAAGCACCCAGGACAGGAGCTCCGGATCAGCCGAGCGCGATGGGCCCGCCTCAGAAGAACTATGATCTGCCACAATACGTGCCAGCACCACCGGGTCACTTTCATACCCCCTTGGACAATATGATTGTTGCGGCATCAAGATTGGCTGCTATTCCAATGGAAGGTGACTCCCCCGCGGCGATTGAGACACAACGGGCTAGAGATCTACTTCAGGCAGCAATGGTTCGGCAACAGGCTTATTCATACAGTCAAGACAGGATTCACTCTACTCCTCGTCCAAGCCGGAGTTATAGCAGGCATGTTGAAGAGCCAGCTGTGTCAACTAGTGGACGGAATCATAATCTGCCATGGAGGCCTAACCCGGCAGGGTGAAGGAATGAAGCACAGGATTTAGTGGACCAAGGACGAGCGTGCCGTGGCGCCGGATTGACTGCGCAGGACGTGGAGCGTCAGCTTACGCCGGTTCATGCAACTACTACAGTGGAACCAGGAGTTTCTTTTACCACCTTGGGGGTACCATGTCTCACAACGGCCCTGCGCAATGTGCGGTTGCCCAAGGACTTCAAGGGCCCTCGAAAGGTGCCCAATTACACTACTGATTTACACCCCGAGTCATGGGTAGAAAGCTATGAGATGGCCATGGAAATGCTGGACGTGAATGGAGCGGTGTGTGCTAAGTACTTCACCATGATGCTAGAAGGAACAGCTCGCACTTGGCTAAGGAGTTTACCACCTAACTCAATTGGGTCATGGGACGAGTTGAAGAGCAGGTTTATCAACAACTTCAAAGATAGTTGCAAGCAACCGATGTCAAATGTTGATCTGGCCGCTTGTGTTCAGGGAGAGGGAGAATCGACTACCCATTGGGTACGCCGGATTTCTGAGATCTTACATTCATCTGACCGCATCAATCCAGATTCAGCAATTATAACATTGGAAGGCAATTGCAAGTTCAAGCCTTTGAAGTTCAAGTTGGGGCGGATGAAGCGTCACTTCAATGATATGGGAACACTCATGGGGGATCTGGTTAAGTATGCTGACTCTGATAGTACCAAGGATCCCGAGTCTGACGAGGAAAAGCAGGGAAGGGAAAGAAGAGCGGCAACACCAAGGGACAGCAGCCTAACCTGGCGGGCAACGGTAACAATGGTAAACGAAAAGCGGACAATTCAGATTTCCTGGCTAACACCAATGTGCGGGGTAATAATCAACGCCGTAAGGGTAAACCGCCCCAGCACGGTGGCGGTATGAATCTGGAGCGTTTGTTGAAACAGCCTTGGCCGAAGCACGGGACAAAGGAGGTGCCAGCCACGCTCCTCTGGAAGGACTGTTTCATTACGCGAAAGTTCAAAAATTCTGATCTTTTCCGGTATGATCAGGGTCCATCCGGCGGTTCAGGGCCTAGATCTTGATACATCTCCAACGTATCTATAATTTTTGATTGTTCCATGCTATTATATAACTTGTTTTGAATGATTATGGGCTTTATTATACACTTTTATATTATTTTTGGGACTAACCTGTTAACCGAAGGCCCAACCCATATTGTTGTTTAATTGCCTATTTCAGTATTTCGAAGAAAAGGAATATCAAACGGAGTCCAAACGGAATGAAACCTTCGGCAACGTGATTTTTTTGGAAGAATATCATCCTGGAGACGTGGAGTTCAAGTCAGAAGATACTCGAGGACTCCACAAGATAGGAGGGTGCCCCCCCTCTGTAGGGCGCGCCCCGCCTTCTCGTGGACCCCTTG
>NC_041393.1:725657445-725660990 GCF_002162155.2 Triticum dicoccoides | reverse complement strand
CTTTCGCCTATATAGTCCCACGTACCCTAAAAACATCCACGGAGAAGATAGATCGGGAGTTCCGCCGCCGCAAGCCTCTTTAGCTAATAAAAACCTCTCGGGAGCCCTTCCCGGCACCCTGCCGAAAGGGGGATCCATCACCGGTGGCCATGTTCATCATCCCGGCGCTCTCCATGAAGAGGAGGGAGTAGTTCACCCTCGAGGCTGAGGGTATGTACCAGTAGCTATGTGTTTGATCTCTCTCTCTCGTGTTCTCTCCCGTGTTCCCTCTATGGCACGATCTTGATGTATCCCGAGCTTTGCTATTGTAGTTGGATCTTATGATGTTTCTCCCCCTCTACTTTCTTGTGATGAATTGAGTTTCCCCTTTGATGTTATCTTATCGGATTGAGTCTTTTATGAGAACACTTGATGTATGTCTTGCCGTGCTTATCTGTGGTGACAATGGGATATCATGTGCCTCTTGATGTATGTTTTGGTGACCAACTTGCGGGTTCCGCCCATGAACCTATGCATAGGGGTTGGCACACGTTCTTGACTCTCCGGTAGAAACTTTGGGGCACTCTTTGAAGTACTTTGTGTTGGTTGAATAGATGAATCTGAGATTGTGTGATGCATATCGTATAATCATGCCCACGGATACTTGAGGTGACAATGGAGTATCTAGGTGAAATTAGGGTTTTGGTTGATTTGTGTCTTAAGGTGTAATTCTAGTACGAACTCTTTAATAGATCAATCCGAAAGAATAACTTTGAGGTGGTTTCGTACCCTACCATAATCTCTTCGTTTGTTCTCCGCTATTAGTGTCTTTGGAGTGACTCTTCGTTGCATGTTGAGGGGTTGTTATATGATCTATCTATGTTATTATTGTTGAGAGAACTTGCACTAGTGAAAGTATGAACCCTAGGCCTTGTTTCCTATCATTGCAATACCGTTTACGCTCACTTTTACCACTTGTTACTTTGCTGTTTTTATTATTTCAGATTACAAATACCTATTTCTACAATCTTTTTTGCACTTGTATCACCATCTCTTCGCCGAACTAGTGCACCTATACAATTTACCATTGTATTGGGTGTGTTGGGGACAGAAGAGACTCTTTGTTATTTGGTTGCAGGGTTGTTTGAGAGAGACCATCTTCATCCTAAGCCTCCTACGGATTGATAAACCTTAGGTCATCCACTTGAGGGAAATTTGCTACTGTCCTACAAACCTGTGCACTTGCAGGCCCAACAACGTCTACAAGAAGAAGGTTGTGTAGTAGACATCAAGCTCTTTTTGGGCGCCGTTGCCGGGGAGGTTAGCGCTTGAAGTTATATCTTTAGATCTTGCAATCGAATCTTTTTGTTTCTTGTTTTATCACTAGTTTAGTTTATAAAAGAAAACTACAAAAAAATGGAGTTAAGTTTGTCTCATACGCTTCGTCTTTTTAATATCTTTCGTGAGTTTGATGGAAAGGAAAATTGTGCTCAAGTGCTATAAGAAGAATGCATTAGAATGCTTGATACTAAATCTTTGAATGATGAGCATGATTGCAATGTTGTTAGTATGAACTCCTTGAATATCCATAGTATTAATGATGGTTGCTCTAGTCATGATGAAAATATCTCTTATGAGCATGTCAACTTTTGTGGAGTGCGTGTTTGCATGAACAGACCAAATAGAGAAGATATTTATTGCAAGAGGCATAAGCATTTAGAAACTAAATGGTTGCATGAAAGGCTAGGTGTGAGTGCTGAAAATTTAAAATTCCTTTGCCATACTTGTGAACTTTGCAGTGAACGTGGTCATTTACATCTCTTATGCAAATTGTTTCAGGATCGAATCGTGTCCAAAAATTGTGATGATTTGATCTCCCCTGCACATTACAATGAACTTAGTTTACTTTTGGGTTATGAAGAATTGAAACGTTTACTTAAGGATCTTCCAGAATTTGCCCATAAGAAATTCCTTGATATTGATCTAGAAAAGATTTATATGTTTTGTGCGGAGAATTGCATTGAAAATCCTTATATTGCCAATTACCTAAAGAAAAGAAAGCAAATAGAAGATGATGAGAATACTAATGAAAGGGAAGAGACTTCCCAATATCCTCCTATTATTTCTTATGATGAATCAGGTAACGAGGAGGAGCTTTCTATTCAACCAATACCATCAATAAAGAAGGTTGAACCCACACATAATGAGAAGAAGAAAAGGAAGAGAAGGGACAGCAAAGGTAAAAAGGTATCCCTCCCAAATGATGTTGCTCCTACTACTCATTGTGATGATGATATTTGCTTTACTGTTGGTGATATCCATATTTTTCATGATGAGAGTGATTATGCTTATGATATGAAAGGGCACAAGCTCAGGGAAGCTATGTTTGATGAGTATGAAATATATGAGAATATATTTGCTGAAATTAATGTTTGTCCCCAGCTTGAGGATGCTACGTTTAATGAAGATGATATTTTTAGCATCCCAAGTTTTGATATGCAAAGTTGTTATGATGATAGCATGCCTCCTACCTATGATGATTATATTGATGAAAGTGGGTTCGAAAGAGCAGGTTTATCAACAACTTCAAAGATAGTTGCAAGCAACCGATGTCAAATGTTGATCTGGCCGCTTGTGTTCAGGGAGAGGGAGAATCGACTACCCATTGGGTACGCCGGATTTCTGAGATCTTACATTCATCTGACCGCATCAATCCAGATTCAGCAATTATAACATTGGAAGGCAATTGCAAGTTCAAGCCTTTGAAGTTCAAGTTGGGGCGGATGAAGCGTCACTTCAATGATATGGGAACACTCATGGGGGATCTGGTTAAGTATGCTGACTCTGATAGTACCAAGGATCCCGAGTCTGACGAGGAAAAGCAGGGAAGGGAAAGAAGAGCGGCAACACCAAGGGACAGCAGCCTAACCTGGCGGGCAACGGTAACAATGGTAAACGAAAAGCGGACAATTCAGATTTCCTGGCTAACACCAATGTGCGGGGTAATAATCAACGCCGTAAGGGTAAACCGCCCCAGCACGGTGGCGGTATGAATCTAGAGCGTTTGTTGAAACAGCCTTGGCCGAAGCACGGGACAAAGGAGGTGCCAGCCACGCTCCTCTGGAAGGACTGTTTCATTACGCGAAAGTTCAAAAATTCTGATCTTTTCCGGTATGATCAGGGTCCATCCGGCGGTTCAGGGCCTGGATCTTGATACGTCTCCAACGTATCTATAATTTTTGATTGTTCCATGCTATTATATAACTTCTTTTGAATGATTATGGGCTTTATTATACACTTTTATATTATTTTTGGGACTAACCTGTTAACCGGAGGCCCAACCCATATTGTTGTTTAATTGCCCATTTCAGTATTTCGAAGAAAAGGAATATCAAACGGAGTCCAAACGGAATGAAACCTTCGGCAACGTGATTTTTTTGGAAGAATATCATCCTGGAGACGTGGAGTTCAAGTCAGAAGATACTCGAGGACTCCACAAGATAGGAGGGTGCCCCCCCTCTGTAGGGCGCGCCCCGCCTGTCTCATGGACCCCTCGAGCACCCCTC
>NC_041393.1:725615756-725657180 GCF_002162155.2 Triticum dicoccoides | reverse complement strand
ACCGACTTCTTTCGCCTATATAGTCCCACGTACCCTAAAAACATCCACGGAGAAGATAGATCGGGAGTTCCGCCGCCGCAAGCCTCTTTAGCTACCAAAAACCTCTCGGGAGCCCTTCCCGGCACCCTGCCGAAAGGGGGATCCATCACCGGTGGCCATGTTCATCATCCCGGCGCTCTCCATGAAGAGGAGGGAGTAGTTCACCCTCGAGGCTGAGGGTATGTACCAGTAGCTATGTGTTTGATCTCTCTCTCTCGTGTTCTCTCTCGTGTTCCCTCTATGGCACGATCTTGATGTATCCCGAGCTTTGCTATTGTAGTTGGATCTTATGATGTTTCTCCCCCTCTACTTTCTTGTGATGAATTGAGTTTCCCCTTTGATGTTATCTTATCGGATTGAGTCTTTTATGAGAACACTTGATGTATGTCTTGCCGTGCTTATCTGTGGTGACAATGGGATATCATGTGCCTCTTGATGTATGTTTTGGTGACCAACTTGCAGGTTCCGCCCATGAACCTATGCATAGGGGTTGGCACACGTTCTTGACTCTCCGGTAGAAACTTTGGGGCACTCTTTGAAGTACTTTGTGTTGGTTGAATAGATGAATCTGAGATTGTGTGATGCATATCGTATAATCATGCCCACGGATACTTGAGGTGACAATGGAGTATCTAGATGAAATTAGGGTTTTGGTTGATTTGTGTCTTAAGGTGTAATTCTAGTACGAACTCTTTAATAGATCAATCCGAAAGAATAACTTTGAGGTGGTTTCGTACCCTACCATAATCTCTTCGTTTGTTCTCCGCTATTAGTGTCTTTGGAGTGACTCTTCGTTGCATGTTGAGGGGTTGTTATGTGATCTATCTATGTTATTATTGTTGAGAGAACTTGCACTAGTGAAAGTATGAACCCTAGGCCTTGTTTCCTATCATTGCAATACCGTTTACGCTCACTTTTACCACTTGTTACTTTGCTGTTTTTATTATTTCAGATTACAAATACCTATTTCTACAATCTTTTTTGCACTTGTATCACCATCTCTTCGCCGAACTAGTGCACCTATACAATTTACCATTGTATTGGGTGTGTTGGGGACATAAGAGACTCTTTGTTATTTGGTTGCAGGGTTGTTTGAGAGAGACCATCTTCATCCTAAGCCTCCTACGGATTGATAAACCTTAGGTCATCCACTTGAGGGAAATTTGCTACTGTCCTACAAACCTGTGCACTTGCAGGCCCAACAACGTCTACAAGAAGAAGGTTGTGTAGTAGACATCAAGCTATTTTTGGGCGCCGTTGCCGGGGAGGTTAGCGCTTGAAGGTATATCTTTAGATCTTGCAATCGAATCTTTTTGTTTCTTGTTTTATCACTAGTTTAGTTTATAAAAGAAAACTACAAAAAAATGGAGTTAAGTTTGTCTCATACGCTTCGTCTTTTTAATATCTTTCGTGAGTTTGATGGAAAGGAAAATTGTGCTCAAGTGCTATAAGAAGAATGCATTAGAATGCTTGATACTAAATCTTTGAATGATGAGCATGATTGCAATGTTGTTAGTATGAACTCCTTGAATATCCATAGTATTAATGATGGTTGCTCTAGTCATGATGAAAATATCTCTTATGAGCATGTCAACTTTTATGGAGTGCGTGTTTGCATGAACAGACCAAATAGAGAAGATATTTATTGCAAGAGGCATAAGCATTTAGAAACTAAATGGTTGCATGAAAGGCTAGGTGTGAGTGCTGAAAATTTAAAATTCCTTTGCCATACTTGTGAACTTTGCAGTGAACGTGGTCATTTACATCTCTTATGCAAATTGTTTCAGGATCGAATCGTGTCCAAAAATTGTGATGATTTGATCTCCCCTGCACATTACAATGAACTTAGTTTACTTTTGGGTTATGAAGAATTGAAACGTTTACTTAAGGATCTTCCAGAATTTGCCCATAAGAAATTCCTTGATATTGATCTAGAAAATATTTATATGTTTTGTGCGGAGAATTGCATTGAAAATCCTTATATTGCCAATTACCTAAAGAAAAGAAAGCAAATAGAAGATGATGAGAATACTAATGAAAGGGAAGAGACTTCCCAATATCCTCCTATTATTTCTTATGATGAATCAGGTAACGAGGAGGAGCTTTCTATTCAACCAATACCATCAATAAAGAAGGTTGAACCCACACATAATGAGAAGAAGAAAAGGAAGAGAAGGGGCAGCAAAGGTAAAAAGGTATCCCTCCCAAATGATGTTGCTCCTACTACTCATTGTGATGATGATATTTGCTTTACTGTTGGTGATATCCATATTTTTCATGATGAGAGTGATTATGCTTATGATATGAAAGGGCACAAGCTCAGGGAAGCTATGTTTGATGAGTATGAAATATATGAGAATATATTTGCTGAAATTAATGTTTGTCCCAAGCTTGAGGATGCTACGTTTAATGAAGATGATTTTTAGCATCCCAAGTTTTGATATGCAAAGTTGTTATGATGATAGCATGCCTCCTACCTATGATGATTATATTGATGAAAGTGGGTTCGAAAGAGTTTCAACTTTAGGAAGTAGTGATCCCACTATTTTTGAGGATGTTGAATCTATTTGTGATGAATATGGAAGTGGATTTGGAAGAGTGTCAACTGTATTTAGGGATTCCACTATCTTGGGAGAGGTTTCAATCGATTATGATGAGAACGAAGTTGCTACTTATGATGATTATTGTGATGAAACTTATGCTATAAAAAGTAGTAATGATTATATTTAAAAATATTGTGATGATTATGATTACCCTTTTTCTGAACATTGCTCTTTTAATGTGGAATCAATTTTTAGTGTTCAAGTCTTTTATGATACTCTCACTATTCCAAATGAGAAGAAATTTGCTTATGTGGAGAGTAGTAAATTTTCTATGCTTGTAGATCGTGAGAAGAATGCTTTAGGTGCTGGTTATATTGTTGAAGTCATTCATGATGCTACTGAAAATTATTATGAGAGAGGAACATATGCTTGTAGGAATTGCAATAATGTCAAGTTTCCTCCCTATGTGTTGAAAATCTTGAAGCTATGCTTCTTTTACCATCCTATGCTAGTTGATTATTGTTCCCATAAATTCCTTGCTCACAAAATCCCTATGCATAGGAAGTGGGTTAGACTTAAATGTGCTAGTCATATTCTTCATGATGCTGTCTTGATGTTTCAATTCTTATCTTTTATGTGAGCATCATTGTCATCATCATGCCTAGCTAGAAAGGCATTAAAGAAAAGCGCTTGTTGGGAGACAACCCAATATTTATCCTTACTGTTTTTGTGTGTCCACATGATTATGATACTGTAGTAATCATGTTTTATAGCTTTTGTTTTAATAAAGTGCCAAGTAGAACCTTTGGGAAGACTTGGGTGAAGTTTATGTGATCTTGCTGTAAAAAACAGAAACTTTTGCGCTCACGAGATTAGATGCCATTTTTTACTGGAGAGTGCTTTTAGATTGATTATTTTTGAAGATGATTAATAGACAAATTCCTCAGGTCCACCAATTTATTTCAGAATTGTTTCTGTTACATAGGTATACGTTTGATACAGATTACTACAGACTGTTCTGTTTTTGACAGATTCTGTTTTCATCGTGTTGTTTGCTTATTTTGATGCATCTATGAGTAGTATCGGCGGGTACGAACCATAGAAAAGTTAGAATACAGTATATATTACACCAATATGAATTTAGAATGAGTTCATTACAGTACCTAAGTGGTGGTTTTATTTTCTTATACTAACGGAGCTTACGAGTTTTGTGTTGAGTTTTGTGTGGTTGAAGTTTTCAAGTTTTGGGTAAGGATTCGATGGACTATGGAATAAGGAGTGTCAAGAGCCTAAGCTTGGGGATGCCCAAGGCACCCGAAGGTAATATTCAAGGACAACCAAGAGCCTAAGCTTGGGGATGCCCCGGAAGGCATCCCCTCTTTCGTCCTCGTTCATCAGTAACTTTACTTGGAGCTATATTTTTATTCACCACATGATATGTGTTTTGCTTGGAGCGTTATTTTCTTTTGTTAGTATTTGCTTTATGTTAGTTAGAATAATGTTTTGCATCTTTAGTTTAAATAAAAAATTCAAGGATAGCCTTTGCAATTCTTATTTTGCTAGTATACATGTTGCTGTTTGAGAACAGAAAGTTTACCGCTGTTGCAAAAATTCCCTGGAAAAGTCAGAGAATGCTATAACGTTGAATCTTTTTGCATATTAAGCTCTGATAACTTTATTATAGTGGTAATTGTAGTTCATAATTTTTGGAGTCAGGGAAGTATTGTCACTCTTGCATTCTTTACAGACTGTACTGTTTTGACAGATTGCTGTTATGGTTGCATTGTTTGCGTATGTTTGCTTGTTTAATGATTCTATTTGAGGATAGGAGTATTAAATATGCAGAGACATTTAGTATGCAATGTTGAATAATAATTTTAGTGATTTGTTACAGTAGAAAATGATAAGGTTTTGCATTGGTTTATACTAACCTATCTCACGAGTTCTTGTTGAGTTTGTTGTGAATGAAGCTTTTGATAAAAAGAGAAACCATGATTTGAGAGGAATTAAGGAGATACAAAAGTTCAAGCTTGGGGATGCCCAAGGCACCCCAAGATAATATTTCAAGAAGTCTCAAGCATCTAAGCTTGGGGATGCCCCTGTAGGCATCCCACCTTTCTTCTTCGGCAATCATCGGTTAGTATCGGTTGAGCCTAAGTCTTTGTTTCTTCACATGAGTTGTGCTATCCTTGCATTGTCATTTTATTTTTGCTTTGCTTGCTGTTTGAATAAGATACCAAGATCTGAAATTCTTTAATGAGAGAGTGTCTTCGCATAGTAGCATAATTATTTAGCTACTAATTGTTCTTCACTTATATCTTTCCGAGTAGTTTGTCGTTTGCTCTAGTGCTTCACTTATATCTTTTAGAGCACGGCGGTGGTTATATTTTGAAGAAATTGCTAGACTCTCATGCTTCACTTATATTATTTTGAGAGTGTTAAACAGCATGGTAATTTGAATGAAAACTTCATAGGAAGTGAATTGGATGCTATGGTCAATATGTTGCTTGATAATTGTTTTGAGATATAAAGGTAGTAATGTTAGAGTCATGCTAGTGGGTAATTATGAAATTGACAAATACTTTTGTTGAAGTTGGCAAGTCCCGTAGCATGCACGTATGGTAAAAGTTGTGTGACAAATTTGTTGCATGAGGTGTTCTTTTGATTGTCTTCCTTATGAGTGGCAGTCGGGGACGAGCGATGGTCTTTTCCTACCAATCTATCCCTCTTGGGGCATGCGTAGTAGTACTTTGCTTCGACGGCTAAGTAGACTTTTGCAATAAGTATATGAGTTCTTTATGACTAATGTGAGTCCATGGATATACGCACACTCATCCTTCCACTTTGCTAGCCTCTCTTATTACCGCGCAACTTTCGCCGGTATTGAACCCATTATTTACCTTCCTCAAAACAGCCACCATACCTACCTATTATGGCATTTCCATAGCCATTTCAAGATATATTGCCATGCAACTTTCCACCGTTCCATTTATTATGACACGTTTCATCATTGTCATATTGCTTTTTGTATGATCATGTAGTTGACATTGTATTTGTGGCAAGGCCACCTTCATAATTTTCATACATGTCGCTCTTGATCCATTGCATATCCCGGTACACCGCCGGAGGCATTCATATAGATTCATATCTTGTTCTAGCTTTGATTTGTAATTCTTGAGTTGTAAATCAATAAAAGTGTGATGATCTTCATTATTAGAGCATTGTCCCAGTGAGGAAAGAATGATGAAGACTATGATTCCCCCACATGTCGGGATGAGACTTCGAACTTTATAAAAATAAAAGAGGCCAAATAAGCCCACCAAAAAAAAGAAAAAAAAGAGAGGACAAAGAAAAAGAAAAAAAAGAGAAAAATAAAAAATAAAAAAATAAAATGAGAGAAAAAGAGAGAAGGGACAATGCTACCATCTCTTTTTCCACACTTGTGCTTCAAAGTAGCACCATGATCTTCATGATAGAGAGTCTCCTATGTTGCCAGTTTCATATACTAAGTGGGAATTTTTCATTATAGAACTTGGCTTGTATATTCCAATCATGGGCTTCCTCAAAATGCCCTAGGTCTTCGTGAGCAAGCAAGTTTGATGCACACCCATTTAGTTTCTTTTGTAGAGCTTTCATATATTTATAGCTCTAGTGCATCCGTTGCAAGGCAATCCCTACTCACTCACATTGATATTATTAACGGGCATCTCCATAGCCCGTTGATACGCCTAGTTGATGTGAGACTATCTTCTCCCTCTTTTTGTCCTCACAACCACCACCATTCACCACCATAGTGCTATGTCCATGGCTTGCGCTCATGTATTGCGTAAGAGTTGAAAAAGCTGAAGCGCGTTAAAAAGTATGAAACAATTGCTCGGCTCGTCATCAGGGTTGTGCATGATGGGAGTATTTTGTGTAATGAAAATGAAGCATGGCCTAACTATATGATTTTGTAGGGATAAGCTTTCTTTGGCTATGCTATTTTGATAGGACATGATTATTTGTTAGTATGCTTTGAAGCATTATTATTTTTATGTTTTATAAGCTTTTATCTTGTATCATTTGGATCTAAACATTCATGCCACAATAAAGAGAAATTACTTTGAGAATGATGCAAGGTAGCATTCCACATCAAAAATTCTGTTTTTATCATTTATCTACTCGAGGACGAGCAGGAATTAAGCTTGGGGATGCTTGGTACGTCTCCAATGTATCTATACTTTTTGATTGTTCCATGCTATTATATTACTTGTTTTGAATGATTATGGGCTTTATTATACACTTTTATATTATTTTTGGGACTAACCTATTAACCGGAGGCCCAACCCATATTGCTGTTTTATTGCCTGTTTCAGTATTTCGAAGAAAAGGAATATCAAACGGAGTCCAAACGGAATGAAACATTCAACAACGTGATTTTTTTGGAAGAATATCATCCTGGAGACGTGGAGTTCAAGTCAGAAGATACTCGAGCACCCCCCAACCGACTTCTTTCGCCTATATAGTCCCACGTACCCTAAAAACATCCACGGAGAACATAGATCGGGAGTTCCACTGCCGCAAGCCTCTGTAGCCACCAAAAACCTCTCGGGAGCCCTTCCCGGCACCCTGCCGGAGGGAGGATCCATCACCGGTGGCCATCTTCATCATCCCGGCGCTCTCCATGACGAGGAGGGAGTAGTTCACCCTCGAGGCTGACGGTATGTACCAGTAGCTATGTGTTTGATCTCTCTCTCTCGTGTTCTCTCTCGTGTTCCCTCTATGGAACGATCTTGATGTATCCCGAGCTTTGCTATTGTAGTTGGATCTTATGATGTTTCTCCCCCTTTACTCTCTTGTGATGAATTGAGTTTCCCCTTTGAAGTTATCTTATCGGATTGAGTCTTTTATGAGAACACTTGATGTATGTCTTGCCGTGCTTATTTCTGGTGACAATGGGATATCATGCGCCTCTTGATGTATGTTTTGGTGACCAACTTGCGGGTTCCGCCCATGAACCTATGCATAGGGGTTGGCACACGTTCTTCACTCTCAAGTAGAAACTTTGGGGCACTCTTTGAAGTACTTTGTGTTGGTTGAATAGATGAATCTGAGATTGTGTGATGCATATCGTATAATCATGCCCACGGATACTTGAGGTGACAATGGAGTATCTAGGTGACATTAGGGTTTTGGTTGATTTGTGTCTTAAGGTGTTATTCTAGTACGAACTCTTTAATAGATCAATCCAAAAGAATAACTTTGAGGTGGTTTCGTACCCTACCATAATCTCTTCGTTTGTTCTCCGCTATTAGTGTCTTTGGAGTGACTCTTTGTTGCATGTTGAGGGATTGTTATATGATCTATCTATGTTATTATTGTTGAGAGAACTTGCACTAGTGAAAGTATGAACCCTAGGCCTTGTTTCCTATCATTGCAATACCGTTTACGCTCACTTTTACCACTTGTTACTTTGCTGTTTTTATTATTTCAGATTACAAATACCTATTTCTACTATCTATTTTGCACTTGTATCACCATCTCTTCCCCGAACTAGTGCACCTATACAATTTACCATTGTATTGGGTGTGTTGGGGACACAAGAGACTCTTTGTTATTTGGTTGCAGGGTTGTTTGAGAGAGACCATCTTCATCCTACGCCTCCTACGGATTGATAAACCTTAGGTCATCCACTTGAGGGAAATTTGCTACTGTCCTACAAACCTGTGCACTTGCAGGCCCAACAACGTCTACAAGAAGAAGGTTGTGTAGTAGACATCAGATCTCATGGGCCGGGTTACGATGGTGGCGGTTCAAGTTCGGGTTTCCAGTGTAATCAGGGCAATCAGAAATAGCAAATTTCCCTCAAGTGGATGACCTAAGATTTATCAATCCGTAGGAGGCGTAAGATGAATATAGTCTCTCTCAAACAACCCTGCAACCAAATAACAAAGAGTCTCTTGTGTCCCCAACACACCCAATACAATGGTAAATTGTATAGGTGCACTAGTTCGGTGAAGAGATGGTGATACAAGTGCAATATGGATAGTAGATAAAGGTATTTGTAATCTGAAATTATAAAAACAGCAAGGTAACAAGTGGTAAAAGTGAGCGTAAACGGTATTGCAATGGTAGGAAACAAAGCCTAAGGTTCATACTTTCAGTAGTGCAAGTTCTCTCAACAACAATAACATAGATAGATCATATAACAATCCCTCAACATGCAACAAAGAGTCACTCCAAAGCCACTAATAGCGGAGAACAAACGAAGAGATTATGGTAGGATAAGAAACCACCTCAAAGTTATCCTTTCTGTTCTATCTATTCAAGAGTTCATAGTAAAATAACGTAAAGCTATTCTTTTCGCTCAATCCATCATAGAGTTCATACTAGAATAACACCTTAAGACACAAATCAACCAAAACCCTAATGTCACCTGGATACTCCATTGTCACCTCAAGTATCTGTGGGCATGATTATACGATATGCATCACACAATCTCAGATTCATCTATTCAACCAACACAAAGTACTTCAAAGAGTGCCCCAAAGTTTCTACCGGAGAGTCAAGAACGTGTGCCAACCCCTATGCATACGTTCATGGGCGGAACCCGCAAGTTGGTCACCAAAACATACATCAAGTGGCACATGATATCCCATTGTCACCACAGATAAGCACGGCAAGACATACATCAAATGTTCTCATAAAAGACTCAATCCGATAAGATAACTTCAAAGGGAAAACTCAATTCATCGGAAGAGAGTAGAGGGGGAGAAACATCATAAGATCCAACTATAATAGCAAAGCTCGGGATACATCAAGATCGTGCCATAGAGGGAACACGAGAGAGAACTCGGGAGAGAGAGATCAAACACATAGCTACTGGTACATACCCTGAGCCTCGAGGGTGAACTACTCCCTCCTCGTCATGGATAGCACCGGGATGATGAAGATGGCCACCGGTGAAGGATCCCCCCTCCGGCAGGGTGCCGGGAAGGGCTCCCGAGAGGTTTTTGGTGGCTACGGAGGCTTGCGGCGGCGGAACTCCCGATCTATCTTGATTTTCGATGTTTTTAGGGTACGTAGGCTTATATAGGCGAAAGAAGTCGGTCGGCGGGTGCTCGAGGGGCCCACGAGACAGGGGGCGCGCCCAGTATGGGGGGGGGGCGCCCTCCTATCTCCTAGCCTCCTCGAGGGTCTTTTGACGTGAACTCCAAGTCTCCTGGGTGATATTCTTTCAAAAAATCACGTTGCCGAAGGTTTCATTCCGTTTGGACTCCGTCTTTTTCTTCAAAACTAGTAAAGTGGCCCGCTCTTCGCGCGGGCTAGTATTTAATATAGTTATGTAGAAAGGAATTAATGTTTGCTAGTTCTTTGGGCTGGTCGTGAAGTGGTGATTGCAAGGATATAAAGATGTACCCCTTTTAAGTTTCGGGGAAACATTTATGGGCCATGTTGTTGTTGAACATTTTTTAGTACCACAAGCTCGAATATGTGGATTTTCCTGCTGCGGCCGCACTGATGAGTAGATGGCGTGGGGCTGACTTGACAGGGCCACTGTGTCATCTTAAATATTCTTATTTTTAGTATATAGATGTTTCTTTGAGAATTTTCATATGTATCAAATTTGAGTATGGGTGATTTGTAACGATTATATATTATTTTTTGCTAATATTCCCGTGAAGTATATGTTAGAATGGATTTATGTTTAAAAAGTTGCATTACAAAAAGTTATATAATATAGGCTTAAAATACGTAATGCACTATACATTTTCCCATGTTATGTACACTAATCATAGGTGTTGTTTTATACTTTATAGTTGCTTTTATTAGAACAGTTCAGAGGTGATTATTGGTAGCAAAGTGGCTCTCTCAATGTGCGGGCCAGGATTTTGCGATTGCAGTTTATGCATACCTTGGGCTTTTTTCTTGCGAATATATTATTCAATTATTTAAACAAAAGTTGGACTAAATTTGTTGACATTTACAAATATTTCTTCTGCAAAATAATCATATCATTTTAGATATATTTGGTTTTATGTTTGAGATTTGTATACATATGTTTCACATGAATCGTGTACCTACATGTTTCGCATTTTACACTAACTGTATTTCTTTATGATCGAACCCATTGTGCAACTTATGTTTATGCAGTTTTTTAGTTTTTCATCCTTAGCACAACAGAGAGAGGTTGTTATATATTTCTTCTTCTCATAACATATTAAAACCCATTAATAATTTGTTTTATGATTTTATATTTGTAATTTCTTGTTGTTTATAAATATATTATGATTTCATGTGTCACTTGAAGTAATAGATGAGTAATTATATTTAGTAGCCAAGGTCCATGATCTGAGTTGTAAATGATTAGTTAAAATCCATCTAAATAAATTGAAAATTATCATTTAATTTTATAGTTCCCCATCAGGGACCGGCGACAAATATTTTCCGTGATCACTCATAAACTAATCACCTTTTAATTATATTTGTTCCCCCTTACCACTACCTCCAATTACAATCTACAAGCAAGATAATAACTGTTTTCTGTCCTTATTTTTGTTATTTTTTTAAAAAATAAAAATGATTATTTTTTAGTTATGCATGGTGTGTTTAGTAAAATAAAAATTAACATCACAAAAAGTATACTTGTAAATACCAATGATGCCATTTTTATTTATTAAACTCATATTTGTTGAACATACTTTCTTACATTATTGCTAGTTCAATAATGGTGCTAATTTGTGTGCTATGACTATATGCGACTTATATTATATAACAAAGTGTCTCTCACATTGATATGCTTAGCACTCTATTTTGAATGTTCAGTTCAATTTTTTTATTTTAAACCCAAACTCTTTTTGAAAGATAAAATAGCATGTAAGTTATCTTACCACAAAGAGCTTGAGCATTAACATAAGAAATACAACTTTCCTATTTTTGTTGAGGCAGTTATAATTCATACAATTTAATGATTCTTCTTGCCTTCGGGAGTTCTTGTGAGAGAATTGCTTACTTGAATCCAACTACATGCACATCCATATGTCATAGATCCCATGAAACATTTTTATTTGGACATTAAACAAAGTATTAAAAATAATTTTCTGCGTGAAATTTGTTCTTGGCACTTGTATATAAACTCATAGCATGTACCTACCTATACGAATTGAAATGTTGAACACATATGTGGATCATTGCGCATGGAATGTGTGATATTTCCCTTATTCCAATTGGGATTAATTCATACTAAAGCATACGCGCCGGATAAGGAGAAAAATAATAAATAATTGTTGTGTTATAATCATTGCCTTTTTTGCTACCACATTATTATTTTTAGACAGGGAAGACCGAAAGTGGGGGCTTTTTTGCTACTAACGCATTATTAATTATCCTCTTTGGATGCGCGCATTTAGGATGTACGCTTTCGTGTGGCATCAATACACTGTGATGAGAGGGTTTTTGAGTTTGCGTGTATCGAGTATCTTGTTAATGTTATCCCCCACACAACATGCTGAAACAAAATAAAGGGAGAAGAGCAAGTTGCATACCTGCACCAACTGCATGTTCATCATTCGTGTGTGCATGCTTGCTGCTTATATGACCATTGTGACAGAAATTGCTTGCATGTGTCATCTAGTAATTAATCTGAACGTCTGCCCAAACCTGTAAAGAAGTAGTCCAAATCTCAAAATCATGTCGGCCTCTCCTGGCTGAACCCGGAGACTCAAGTGCCTGCAAAGCCACGCAGTTGCTCCTCTCCTAACTTGTTGGTACGTGATGATACAAGCATCAAACGATGGCCGCCTCAGCCATGCAGTGAAGCATATCATATACCTATACTCGTGTGTCATTTCTGCATCGATTGCTCTTGATGACGCTGTCGGCCGGGCTCGGCCTCAGAGACGTGTTACTTGTGAGCCATGGTCCGCAAGCTTTGCTTTCTCAATAGATCGAAAGTCAAGTCAGTGTTGGAGGATGCGTCCTCGGTGTAGTTAGCACCCAGTTGTCATTGCCGGTGCCGGAGTGCACATAGGCTGTAGATGAAGTACATACTGAGGTTGCCAAATTGAAAAACAACTGGCCTCTAGGTGGGTCGGCATTGTCAAGAAAATGAATGATAATTTGGTGAATTCAAATTACTTTTTAGAGATAGGGAAACACCTACTACCTTTGAAAAACCATTAAATACAAAAGTTTGAAAATATCAAACCCCCGTACAATATGAACATACATATGCACTCCTACCAAATGCTACCCTGTTGTCCATGGAAAACACATCTATTTTACGTGATATTGTACTAGCACATCTGCCCGTGCATTGCAACGGGGAGATACTTTTTTTTGCAAAAAGAAGCGGACGAGATAATTGATGTGTTCATAAAAAACGGTCTCCACGGCGGTGGGTCATCTTTGGCGCACCAGATCTTGATAGTGGTGGGGCTGGTCAGCGTGGCGACGACCACCCAACTGGTACCTTTATTTCATAGTCCAATCCCCTTGCGCCCTTTGGTTTTTGCTGCTCGTCCGTCCGACAGAAAAAGAAATACGTGGTAGGTCCAGTTTGGCCAACCCGGGGATATCCAAAAAAAAGGGGAACTACGTATGGAATGGATGAAGCAAAATCTATACGTATATGTTTTTCTTTTCTTAGGGCAGCTGCGTGGGAGCTACTATATGATGTTTGTTGCCTCAAATAGCGCGTGGTGCGCATAACAGTTCGTGTCTGGCCAGCCCTCTGGCTGGCACCGAAATAAGCTGTGTTTGCAAGGCACGAGTAATAATCCACAAACCACGTGTTGAACGATTGAACACACGACCTTACTCGACCATGTGCCGCTAGCCACGACAACAAACGCCTACTACTAAGCAATGGCCAACGCGAATAATTAAGAAGACAGTGCAACATCGGATTTAAAACATTTTTTAAAATATGAATTACCGAATATTCTTGGAAATGCGTTTTTTAAATTACGAACAATGTTTATAATATTCGGTACATTTTGCAAAAAACAAGACCAAAATTTGAAACAACATCATTTTCCGAAGGCATGAACCTTTTATCAAAACCCGAAGATTTTATTATTTGTGACCGATTTTTCGAAACGGAACATGTTTTGAACATTCAAAACAAATACATAAAATATATTTTCAAACGCAGACATTATTCTGAATCTGTGAACATTTTACTAATATAATAATCTATTTAAAAATCGAAGTGCAACGTCAGATTTAATATATTTTTTAACTTTTTAAAAATATGAATAGCCAAATATTCTTGAAAACATGTTTTTTTAAATTACAAACAATGTTTATAATATGCCGTACATGTTGCAAAAAACATGACCAAATTTTGAAACAACATAATTTTCTGAAGACATGAAACCTTTATCAAAACCCAAACATTTTATTATTTGTGACCGACTTTTGAAAACGGAACATCTTTTGAACATTCAAACAAATTTATGAAATATGTTTTCAAAAGCAGATATTATTTTGAACCTGTGAACATTTTAGTAAAATAATTATATATTTCGAAAATCGAATGTTTTTTAAAATACATGTTGTTCAAAGCCCAATTTTTTTTGAATATTTATAAATTTGAAAAGGGGAAGACAATATTATAACTAAAAAATCGGAAATTTCAACAAAAAATTATGTTCTGAACTTTTTTGAAAATTTTGAATTGGGAAATAAAGTAAAAATACAAATAAATTTGGACGGAAAACTAAAACGGGCCGGCCCAGTATTCGGCGCCCTGTGCGATGGCTGACTATCTACCGCACATGGCTTTTCGCGGCTACATGGGCAGGCAAAGAAGAAGGCTGGCTTTGCTGGGCCACAGCATGTGCGGGCCAAGTATAAAATTATTAATTGCTAAAAAAATAGACGTACGCCCAAAAATTTAGTCCACGTCCGACAGAAAAATAAATTTCAAAAATATATCACTATAAATAAATAGACGTACGCAGACATTTTTTTGAATCTGTAAACATTTTAATAAAACAATAATATATTTCAAAAGCAATATTTACTAAAATACATATTTTTGCAGCCCGAAACATTTTTTTAAATATTTACGAATTCGGAGAAAAATCAGAACGGGAAAATAGATTAATGTTCCAAACATTTTTTAAAAGGGGAAGACAATATTGTAACAAAAATATTCGGATATTTGGAAAAATTTAAGTTCTGAACTTTTTGCAAAATTTTAAATTCTGAAATAAAGTAGAAATGGAAATAAATTTGGATGGAAAAACAAAACGTGGCGGCCCAGTTTTGGGCGCCGTGTGCGATCACCGACTATCTACATGGGCTGGCTTTGCTGGGCCACAGCGTGTGCAGGCCTAGTATAAAATTCTGGATTGTTCAAAAATAGACGTACGCACAAAAAATTAGTAGCACCTCGCATAGAAACACAAATTTAAAAAATATATTACTAGAAATAAATAGATGTACGCAGAAATTATTTTGAATCTGTGTACATTTTACTAAAACAATAATATATGTGAATAATCCAATATTTTCTAAATACATGTTTTCTAAAGCACTAACATTTTTACGAATATTTATGAATTTGAAAAAAAATAGGAATGACAAAGCAAATTAATGTTCCAGACATTTTAAAAAGGGGAAGACAATATTATAACTCACAAAATAAATTTTAAATGTGACAAAAAGTTAAGTTCTGAGCATTTTTAAATTTTTTAAATTACGATATAAAGTAAAAATACAAAATAATTAGGACGGAAAAGCAAAACGGACCGGCCACGGCGTGTGCGGGCCAAGGCGATTGCAGATTATCTACCGCACATGGCGAGGAAAAGGCTTTTCTCGGCTACATGGGCAGGTAAATAAGTGGGCTCGTTTTGCCGGGCCACGGCGTGTGCGGGCCAAGTATAGAATTCCTGATTGCTAAAAATTTACACGTGCGTACAAAAAATTAGTACCACCTCGGATAGAAAAATAAATTTCGACGGTGAACGGATGAAAAAATTGGAGAAACGCACCTTGCTTTATTAGTAGGTATAGATACAGTAAGATGGAAATACTGTTTCAACGCTTGTTAGATTCATGTGATAATTACCCGCAAAAAAAAATAGATTCATGTGATAAGTCTATTTTCTTATCTAGGCATAAATACCAAAGTTGGGCGTTTTGCTTGTGTTTGGTACCTTGCTCAATCCACGCGAAGCTGTAATTTTTCCTTCCAACTTTGTGATTGGTGTTCAAGTTAACGAACAAAAATAATGTAAAGCTGCCCAATACTTAAGCAATAATTGCACTCTAATTAAAATTTCGTCTTAGGTGAAGCTGTTGGTGCAGGTCCTGGCAACCTCGTCCACTCGCTGAGAATTCTCGGCGCATGTGCGGCGTGCGCGTGCAAGCTGATTTGATGCTACCTTCTAACCCTGATTGATTACTTACCCCATATTACTTTTGGCCGGTGACAACAACGTACTGATCTGGATCAAAATCCTTGAGCAAACCAATATCTACCGGCTGGACGCAGACGTACATCGGGCAGGTGGATTTCTCTCCGGCTGGAAACACAAACAACGCATGGCGATCTAGACAGGATTGCTCGGGACCTGCAGCAACATATCAAATCTGGTGCAAGCCCGCGTAGACTGGATTTGACGGCACTGGCGCAGAAATCGAGTACATTCCAAAGGTGGATAGATCGGGAGAGAAATCCATTGGATGTTCAACGTGAGAGTGGTGCTGGTGCAAGAAAGATCTCATCGGGCTGGCCGGCGACTTAGAGGGGATTGACATCCAAATGGGAGAGATCCATTGACAAATAGGAATGATTTTACATCTGAGAAAATTAGTTTTGGGGGATGTATGGCACGACTCATGGTCCATTAGGACAACACTATATATATGTCACGCACATTTTTTTCATGGAATATGTTACACATATCTAACGGTTATATAATTATAATTTTAGAAGACCCACCAGATCGAGGGCCGGTATTTTCTAATTAACGTAGAATTTTCTAGACTAATTCTCTTGCTTCTAATTAACCCATCAATTACTTTTTATATATAAATAGATACTGAAACAAGCAATAAAACAGCATGGGCTGGGCCTCCGGTTAATAGGTTAGTCTCAAAAGTAATATAAAAGTGTATAATAAAGCCCATAATCATTCAAAACAGATAATAAAATAGCATGAATACTCATAAATTATATATACGTCGGAGACGTATCAACATCCCCAAGCTAAATTCCTACTCGTCCTCGAGTAGGTAAATGATAAAAGAAAGAATTTATGAAGTGTGAATGTTAGAGGTGCACAAGTTTGATCATTGATAATTTCAATCACCTTTACTAGCATCAAAATATGTCATAACAGTAGTTCATCTCATAAAACTTCTCACAACTAGCAACAAGCTATTCACATGTTAAAGCATAGACCATAAACTTTCTTGAAAACTAGCAAACTTCATTCTTAGTCATCAAACAATTGCAATTTATCCTATTTTCAAGAAGGGTCTATGTTAGAGATTTGATTTAGCAAACTTCACATACTCAACTATCATATAGTCTTCTACAATTCCTAACGCTCACGCAATACTTGTGGTTATGAAGTTTTAATCAAACACAGAGAAAGATTGGGGCTTATAATGTTGCCTCCAAACGTATTCACCTTTGGGTGATGTCAACAATAATAGTTCATGCTAACGTACATCCAATTGGATATATATATCAGGATCACCCCACCACAAAGTGCTTGCCAAAGGATAAAATGAAAAAGGGAAAGGTGAAGATCACCAAGACTCTTGCATAAAATAAAAGACATAAAGTAAAAGATAGGCCCTTCGCAGAGGGAAGCAGAGGTTGTCATGCGCTTTTAGGGTTGGATACACAAAATCTTAATGCGAAAGAACGTCACTTTATATTGCCCCTTGTATATGGACCTTTATTATGCAGTCCGTCGCTTTTATTGCTTCCATATGAAGATCGTACAAAGCTTATTTTCTCCGCACTAATAAGTCATGCATATTTAAAGAGCAATTTTTATTGCTTGCACCGATGACAACTTACTTGAAGAATCTTACTCAATCCATAGGTAGGTATGGTGGACTCTCATGGCAAAAACTGGGTTTAAGGATATTTGGAAGCACAAGTAGTATCTCTACTTGGTGCTAGGAATTTTGGCTAGCATGAGGGGCAAAGGCAAGCTCAACATGTTTGAATGATCCATGACAATATACTTTAACTGAGATGCGAGAAAACATAACCCATTACGTTGTCTTCCTTGTCCAACATCAACTCTTTAGCATGTCATACATAATGAGTGCTCACAATTATAAAAGATGTCAATGATAATATATTTATATGTGAAATCTCTCTTCCTTCAATATTCTTTCATGAATTGTTCAAATGACTAATACAATGCTTACTAACCTTCAATAAATTTACAACCTCTACTTCTTAGATGTGAAGTCATTACTCCCCATGGGATGAGCAAATGAAACATATATAATTTCAGATTTATGACATTCAACTCATTCAACCATTTACTCATAGGATATAAATGAAGCACACGAGTAAATGAAAAACTACTCCAAAAAGATATAAGTGAAGACCAATGAGTAGCTAAATAATTATGCAACTATGTGAAGACTCTCTCTCATTTAAGAATTTTAGATCTTGGTAATGTATTCAAACAGCAAGCAAATCAAAATAAAATGGCATTGCAAGGATAGCACGACTCATGTGAAGAAGCAAAAACTTAGGTTCAACTGATGCTAACCGATAGTTGTTGAAGAAGAAAGGTGGGATGCCTACGGGGCATCCCCAAGCTTAGATGCTTGAGACTTCTTGAAATATTATATTGGGGTGCCTTGGACATCCCCAAGCTTGAAATTTTAAGTTCTCTATTTATCAAAAGCCTCATTCACACCAAACTCAACAAGAACTCGTGAGATAGGTTAGTATAAACCAATGCAAAACCTTATCTTTTTCTACTGTAACAAATTACTAAAATTATTATTCAACATTGCATACTAAATCTCTCTGCATATTTAATACTCCTATCCTAAAATAGAATCATTAAACAAGCAAGCATAGGCAAACAATGCAAACATAACAGCAATCTGCCAAAACAGTATAGTCTGTAAAGACTGCAAGATTCATCATACTTCCCTAACTCCAAA
The DNA here is from genome assembly GCF_002162155.2 of Triticum dicoccoides. Classification (NCBI taxonomy): domain Eukaryota; kingdom Viridiplantae; phylum Streptophyta; class Magnoliopsida; order Poales; family Poaceae; genus Triticum; species Triticum dicoccoides. Next base: position 725,638,455 of record NC_041393.1, on the reverse strand, counting down.
AATTATAAGAAAAGTACTACGCAGTAAAAGATTTATCAGAGCTCATTATGCAAAAATATTCAACATTATATCACTCTTTGACTTTTCTAGGGAATTTTTGCAACAGCGGTAAACTTTCTGTTTCCAAACAGCAACATGTATACTAGCAAAATAAGCATGGTAAAGGCTATCCTTGACCTTTTTTATTGACAATAAAGATGCAAAACATTATTCTAAATGACATCACGCAAAAACTAACAAAATAAAATGACGCTCCACGCAAAACACATATCATGTGGCGAATAAAAATATAGCTCCAAGTAAAGTTACAGATGAACGAAGACGAAAGACGGGATGCCATCCGGGGCATCCCCAAGCTTAGTTGCTTGGTTTTCCTTACCTTGGGGTGCCTTGGTAATCCCCAAGCTTAGGCTCATGCCACTCCTTATTCCATAGTCCATCGAATCTTTACCCAAAACTTGAAAACTTCAACCACACAAAACTCAAAACAAAACTCGTAAGCTCCGTTAGTACAAGAAAAGAAACCACCATTTTAAGTTACTGTAATGAACTCATTATTTATTCATATTGGTGTTAAACCTACTATATTCCAACTTTTCTATGGTTCATACCCTTACATACTAGCCATAGATTCATCAAAATAAGCAAACAACACAATGAAAATAGAATCTGTCAAAAAAAGAACAGTCTGTAGTAATCTGTATCAAACGTATACTTATGGAATCCCAAAAATTATGAAATAAATTGGTGGACCTGAGGAATTTGTCTATTAATCATCTGCAAAAAGAATCAACCTAAAAGCACTTTTATGTAAAAAATGGCAGCTAATCTCGTGAGCGCTAAAGTTTCTGTTTTTTACAGCATGATCATAAAGACTTCACCCAAGTCTTCCCAAAGGCTCTACTTGGCACTTTATTGAAACAAAAGCTATAAAACATGATTAATACAGCATCATAATCATGTGGACACACAAAAACAGTAAGGATAAATATTGGGTTGTCTTCCAACAAGCGCTTTTCTTTAATGCCTTTTTAGCTAGGCATGATGATGGCAATGATGCTCACATAAAAGATAAGAATTGAAACATAACGGGAGCATCATGAAGCATATGACTAGCACATTTAAGCCTAACCCACTTCCTATGCATAGGGATTTTGTGAGCAAACAACTTATGGGAACAATAATCAACTAGCATAGGAAGGTACAACAAGCATAGCTTCAAAAATTTCAACACATAGAGAGGAAACTTGACATTTTATTGCAATTCCTACAAGCATATGTTCCTCCCTCATAATAGTTTTCAGTAGCATCATGAATGAATTCAACAATATAACCAGCACCTAAAGCATTCTTTTCATGATCTACTAGCATAGAAAATTTACTACTCTCCACATAAGCAAAATTCTTCTCATGAATAATAGTGGGAGCAAACTCAACAAAATAACTATCATGTGAGGCATAATCCAATTGAAAACTGAAATCATGATGACAAGTTTCATGGTTATCATTATTCTTAATAGCATACAAGTCATCACAATAATCATCATAGATAGAAACTTTGTTCTCATAATCAATTGGAACCTCTTCCGAAATAGTGGAATCATTACTAAATAAAGTTGACACTCTTCCAAATCCACTTTCATATTCATCACAATAAGATTCAATATCCTCCAAAATAGCGGGATCACTACTTCCTAAAGTTGACACTCTTCCAAACCCACTTCCATCAATATAATCATCATAAATAGGAGGCATGCTTTAATCATAATAAATATTCTCATCAAAACTTTGGGGACAAAAATTATCATACTCATCAAACATAGCATCCCCAAGCTTGTGGCTTTGCATATTATTAGCATCAAGGATATTCAAGGAATTCATACTAACAACATTGCAATCATGCTCATCATATAAAGATTTAGTGTCAAACATTCTATAGATTTCTTCTTCTATCACTTGAGCACAATTTTCCTTTTCATCATACTCACGAAAGATATTAAAAAGATGAAGCGTATGAGACAAACTCAATTCCATTTTTTTGTAGTCTTCTTTTATAAACTAAACTAGTGATAAAACACGAAACAAAAAGATTCGATTACAAGATCTAAAGATATACCTTCAAGCACTCACCCCAGAAAAGAGCTTAGTTGACGGGGTGTGAGTGCCGTTTACCTAGCTTGATGTCTACTACACAACCTTCTTCTTGTAGACATTGTTGGGCCTGCAAGTGCATAGGTTTGTAGGACAGTAGCAAATTTCCCTAAAGTGGATGACCTAAGGTTTATCAGTCCGTAGGAGGCGTAGGATGAAGATGGTCTCTCTCAAACAACCCTGCAACCAAATAACAAAGAGTCTGTTGTGTCCCCAACACACCCAATACAATGGTAAATTGTATAGATGCACTAGTTCGGCGAAGAGATGGTGATACAAGTGCAATATGGATAGTAGATAAAGGTATTTGTAATCTGAAATTATAAAAACATCAAGGTAACAAGTGGTAAAAGTGAGCGTAAATGGTACTGCAATGGTAGGAAACAAGGCCTAAGGTTCATACTTTCACTAGTGCAATTTCTCTCAACATAATAACATAGATATATCATATAACAATCCCTCAACATGCAACAAAGAGTCACTCCAAAGCCACTAATAGCGGAGAACAAACGAAGAGATTATGGTAGGGTACAAAACCACCTCAAAGTTGTCCTTTCTGTTCTATCTATTCAAGAGTTCGTAGTAAAATAACGTAAAGCTATTCTTTCCGCTCAATCCATCATAGAGTTCACACTATAATAACACCTTAAGACACAAATCAAGCAAACCCCTAATGTCACCTAGATACTCCATTGTCACCTCAAGTATCCGTGGGCATGATTATATGATATGCATCACACAATCTCAGATTCATCTATTAAACCAACACAAATTACTTCAAATAGTGCCCCAAAGTTTCTACAGGAGAGTCAAGGACGTGTGCCAACCCCTATGCATAGGTTCATTGGCGGAACCCGCAAGTTGGGCACCAAAACATACATCATGTGGCACATGATATCCCATTGTCACCACAGATAAGCACATCAAGACATACATCAAGTGTTCTCTTAAAAGACTCAATCCGATAAGATAACTTCAAAGGGAAAACTCAATTCATCACAAGAGAGTAGAGGGGGAGAAACATCATAAGATCAAACTATATAGTAAAGCTCGGGATACATCAAGATCATGCCATAGAGGGAACACGAGAGAGAACTCAAGAGAGAGATCAAACACATAGCTACTGGTACCTACCCTCAGCCTCGAGGGTGAACTACTCCCTCCTCGTCATGGATAGCGCCGCGATGATGAAGATGGCCACCGGTGAAGGATGCCCCCTCCGGCAGGGTGCCAGGAAGGGCTCCCGAGAGGTTTTTGGTGGCTACAGAGGCTTTCGGCGGCGGAACTCCCGATCTATCTTGATATTCGAGGTTTCTAGGGTACTTAGGCTTATATGGGCGAAAGAAGTCGGTCGGGGGGTGCTCGAGGGGCCCACGAGATAGGGGGGCGCGCCTAGTAGTGGGGGGCGCCCTCCTCTTTCCTGGCCTCCTCGAGGGTCTTCTGATGTGAACTCCAAGTCTCCTGGGTGATATTCTTCCAAAAAATCACGTTGCTGAAGGTTTCATTCCGTTTGGACTCCGTTTGATATTCCTTTTCTTCGAAATACTGAAACAGGCAATAAAATAGCAATATGGGCTGGGCCTCTGGTTAATAGGTTAGTCCCAAAAGTAATATAAAAGTGTATAATAAAGCCCATAATCATTCAAAACAGATAATAATATAGCATGAATACTTCATAAATTATAGATACGTTGGAGACGTATCAGTGCTCTCACCGGTTTGTCTTGTGGCTTTGCCGGTTTGTCTTGAGGTTTTCTCTTCCAGAACGGATCATTGGCCTGCAAATATAAACAGAAGGCTATCAGAAAATATTAAAAGAGGGTGGATTAAGGCAGAAAGATGCAATTCTTATAGTTGGCAGTTTGTTAGAGGCGTAAAAGGGGCGCATCCCAATTTTCCTGCATTCAGATACTGATTCATCCAACATCTTTTTGACAGCCTCAGTAATCTCTTCATCAGTTAACTGAATATCAATATGATGTTGAGGGTCTTTCAAGTCCCCCGTGTACTCGCACATCAGACCGGGACGCCGGGTTAAGGGTAGGATTCTCCATGAAACCCAGCAACAGACAAGATCGACACCGGTTAAACCGTTTGCCATAAAAGCCCGGATCTTAGAGATCTGTGTGGCATACTTCATCTGTTCATTGGCAGTCAGCCGTTGAGGCAGTGGATGTTCATTACTGAGCCGGTGAGCACGATAACCCGGCAGAGGATTTTCATCTTCAGGGGCAGTGTTTCGGCAGTAAAACCAAGTTTGGTTCCAATCCTTGGGGTGGCTGTGATGTTTGGCATGAGGAAAACTGACTTCTTTTCTCTTTTGAATTGACACCCCGCCAAGTTTGGTATTGGGGCCGTCGGTGAACTCAGTATGGCGGTTCAAGTGAAAGAAGTCTCTGAACAATTCAATGGTCGGTTCTTCTTGCAGGTAAGCCTCACAAAACACTTGGAAATTACAAAGGTTGGACACAGAGTTCGGTCCAATGTCTTGAGGGTGGAGTTGGAAGCTGGCAAGGACATCACGGAAAAAAATTGATCTAGGAGGGGTGAACCCTCGGTCCAGATGATGCACAAACAAAATTACTTCTGCATCTTGAGGTTCAGGAGGATTCTCAGTACCCGGGACTCGCCAATGGATGGTTTCTTGGTTTGCTAAAGTGCCAGTCCGAACATACCCTGTCACTTGCTCTTCGGTAACCCGGGAGGTAACCCAATTGCAAGAGGAAAACTGTTTGGCCATTTTTTATGACAAGCTAAAAAAGAAATTCAAACACCGATTTATGGTTCACGACTGACATACGTAAACCGGCGTCAGGCCGGGGGAAGGAGTCAATATGAACATATTTGCACGCTGAACCGGATATTAATGTTCAGATAAAGTTGGCGGTTTAAGAGAGGGCTAATGGTGTCTGGCGGATTAGCATTTTCTAAAGGTTAAACCGCCTATAGTAGAAGAAACAGATCTGAAATTTACTAAGTGCTGCAGAAACATATTTCACAAGTTGGTGTTATAATTTTGGATCTACCGCAGTTCAGAAAAGGAAAAATTTCAGAGCCCTAAAATGACGACAGCAGAACAGCAAAGGTCTAGATGGGATCTGTTCAGGAACGAAGAGATACTTTGGTAAGGAAAAGTAAAACTATAGTTTCTGCCGCGTGGAGAAGATGTCAAGATTCGTCAAGATACAACGGGATAGTAAGGGAAAGCAACGAACACCGACGAACACTGATGAACACTGACGAAGGCGTGAAACCCTAATGAAGATCTTAGGTTGAAGAAGGAAGGCTTACCAGATTCACAGGAATGGCGGAGAAGTGCTGGGTTTCTCTGGTACGTTCAGGTCGATGCAGCGGCCAGTGGTGGCGCAGAGCTTGAAGGTCGAGGGCGGCAGCGGAGCTTTAGGGCTCGGGCATCGCGAGGAGGAAGAAGAGGAAAAAAGGCACAGAAGGGAAGAGAAAGAGAAAACGTAGGCAGGCGTGAAAATCGAGGAGCCCAAAACGGAGCATGGGGCACAGCTGTCGCCTCAATCTTCGGAAATCAATTAATAACAAAGGCATTTACAGGTTTGCATAGGCAGATGACGTCATGGCAGTTTTTAGCGATTCCAGAAGATGACGTCACGGCGATTTACAAGGCCAACATGAAGATGTTCAAATCAGAAATTCTCTAAGTTGAAGATTGACATGAACAAGTTCAAACCTATCTGGGGCCTAATGTTGGGGATATGACTACTGAGTTTAAACCGCCCAGGAGGGGCCGGATTATACTCACAAGTGGTCATCTATATAGAAGCCCATGAAGACGAAGACTATGGCGCTTTAACTATGAAGGCTTAGAGGCCCAGAGCCTAATGGCGGATTAGGGCCCATAGATATAAACCACCATAAGGCGCGTGACTTGTGTTGTAAGATAAGAAAAGGAAGAAACCAAGCCGGACACTTGTATGAGCCAGCCTCGGGATTCTATAGACCGGCCGGGCGTCAACCTGTGTATATATAGGGATGACCCGGCGGCGGTTCAGGGACAAGAGACAACAACTCGAGAACGAGGCAAAGTGTATTCGCTCCCTGGTTATCGAGACCACATCAATTCCACCACAACTGGATCGTCGGCTTTTACCTTCACCGCAAGGGGCCGAACCAGTATAAACTCCCTGTGTCCTTTGTCCGGTTTAACCCCTCTAAGCTAACCCGGTCACGATGGCTCCATGACTAAGTCTTCACACTAGGACATCTGGCGTGATAATTCCACGACAGTCATGCTAAAATTTTCCGTGAATTTTAGCATGACTTTGCTAAAAATAGGACATATGGGGTACTTGCGACTAATGCATGGGCCGGGGTATCTTAGTACTTAATTAAGTACGACCCTCTTTGTTTATTTGCCTGTGTAATCTCACGATTGGAGCTGGGGGCGGCCACGTGTGAGCCATCCACGAGCCGTTGACCTCGCTCCTGTCCCGCCTGCCCAGCTCCCCTACCTGACCCTGATGCCATTGAAGTAACCAATCAAGCTCCTCATCCACTGTGATCAGAAAGAAACTATGAATATGAAACAATAGAAGACAATACCCCCCGATCTAGTCTAAACACACTTGCTGGCTAGGAGTTAGTGTAGGTGTATATATACACATATATACACATGAATCAACCTACATCGTGGAAATCAATTTAATCAGAGGAAGAGAACGAAGAAGAAGAGGAGGAGGAGGAGGAGGAGGTGAGGTTGGTTAGCCAAGAGTCAAACCCTAAATGATAAAACATTGGATTTTAGGGTGCCTCGGTGTCAATAAAAACCTAAATGATGAAAGCTTAGCCCTTAGCTTGTTCATTCTGTAGATTTCCAAAATTCAGTTTTGTACCGCACACCAAAGCCCCAAGAAAGAAAACTGCAATCTGAAACAGACGATCAATTTTCAGCCCTTGGATTAGTTTAGTATTTTTTCACACACTCACACACCCTTGATTGCCATGTGTGTGAGAGAGATAGTGAGAGGAGACAAGAAAAAGGGGGTTAGGAAGGGACTTGGACCTTAGCAACAACACACTAACAACGAATTCTTCAAGAATTAGGTTATTTGGTCAACTTAGAGATCTTGTTCCTTAACAATAACCAACTTTTTGACCAAACATTTTTCCTATTTAGAGCGAAGCATGGCCCACAACGATGAGGTCAGCGGTTCGGGCAAGGCATTCTGGGAGCTGTCCCAGGAGATGGAGGAAGAACCTCACCGCTATGAGGACGCCGCGGAAGACACCGATCCCGACTACACAACCCCTAGTGGTGTCGGGGATGACACCACTGATGGTGCCGCCGAGGATGCCACCACTGATGATGGCAGCGCACGCACAGATGGCAGCCAACCGAAGAGGCAACGGAAGGACCAGCGCCCGAACATGCTCGGCACCGTCAAGGAGGAATTTACTAAAGTGTCCTCCGACGGGCATCCAACGGCGCCCAAAGAATTAGTCAAGGGGTACGCGGTTCAGCTTGGGTGCATTCTCCGGAGCACCGTCTCGATCAACACCGAGAACCTAAGGCATAAGGACCGAGGGAATTTGGGCAACCTCCTCTTCACAAAGCTGCACGAACGTTACAAGTTCCCCGGTGACGTTGCAAACACACGCCTCTCAGGGAATAAAGTGAACAATGCCGCCCTCAAGAAGATGAGCACGGCCCTGTCTACTTGGAGAAGCGCGGTGAAGAGAATGATTGACAAAGGTGATAGTTATGAGAAGATCAAGGCGAAAAATCCTTCGATCAGCAAAGATGACTACAAGGAGTTCAAGATCAAGTGCGAGAGCAAAGCAACACAACCGTGGAATCAAGTTAGCGGGGGAAAGATATGCGGGACTTGAACTTAGGGGTCCACCAACTTAGTCCCGGCGGTTACAGAGTGACGGAACCTATATGGGACAAGGAGGACACGGAGCGTGCCGAGCAAGGCCTACCACCCCGCTTTGATAAATACCGTGACAAGCAGACCAGGAACTATGTCAGGGCCCGGTACAAGGTGGACCCGATAACAAAGGAGCTTACCACGGATGCGAAGACCAAGGCGCTTGAGCGTGTTCTGGTAAGGAATACACCCCCGCGTAATTAGCTCCATATGGTTGCATTCTAATTAATGAAGCCAAATTTCTAAATGGTTCACATTCCTTCCGCAGGACACTAAAAGCAGTAGCGTGGGGTCGTCTCAGAGCTCCCCTTGGGACAACACTTTAAATAGGGCGTTTAACGTAATGAAAAACAAGGATAAGTTCAGTAAGCCGTCGTCAGCTGGTCGTGTGGCCGGCAAAGGCTTGTCCATGAAATGGTCATCATACTATCACGCTGGTGGGCGAAAGGAGAGAAAGACCAACTTGGAAAGCCAGTCGCGCGAGATTCAAGAACTCAGGGCACAAGTGGTGCGGATTCCAGAGATGGTCCAGGAGCAAGTGCGAGACCAACTGGGAGGGGCGATCACCACCATTGTGCCTACCTTGATTGAGGGGCTGCAGGCGTGGATTGCGGGCGGCCAACAGGGGCCGCCCCCGGTTCCCAACTTCACGGCCAGCAACTCGCACAATGCGCAGGCGGCACCATTGGTGTCTCCGGCGGAGGCGGTATTGGTGTCTCCGGCACCGGCACGGGCATTGGAGCTTATTAATGCACCCAGGTGTGCGAAGAATACGCTGGCCGGCACCTCGGTGGCAAGCGGCCCTTCCGTCACTTTCACGCCCGCCGTTGGCGGTGCCTCGACATTAGCCGAGCTCGACGCCATCACGGTAACTAAGCCTCTCGACCGATGACTTCATCTCCTTGCCTTTGACTGGGCATCCCCTGATGCCCTACATGTTTTCGCAGGGTGTCGGTGCTGACGTTCCATGCACTCTCCTGCACTTCATGGGCGGCAAGTTGATCGATGTTGCCAAGGGCAGAATCGTTCAACCGGGCAACCCCGTGTTCCACGGTAATCTGATGCCACCCACCGTGTATAGGGTTCAACTGGTTCTGGTGCTGCCAGGCTGCGATGACTTGTTACCTCTGCTTCGACCCGCTGGGGCCGACGACGATGATGTGATGACCCTCAGCGCCTGCTTAAGTTGGCCCCTGCTTTGGCCGAAGAGCCAGATTCATTTGGGGGTGGGGGACACCACCCCACAGACAACACCGCCAGTCGTGCCGGCGCCAAGCCATGGCAAGACCACCGTAACACTACCGGACATGCCGGACATGAATATGGCACAGGATCCGGACATGCATATGGCTTAGGAGCTGGACGACGACGACGACGGTACATTTACCAAGGTCGATAAGTACTTTGCCGAACATGGGTACGGTGATGAATTCTTGGGGCCTCCTTCTTAAGAACCCAACCCTGCAAAAGAAGACCGCGATCTAGCCGGTACCTCGGAGAAACCCAATTGCAATAGGCGTCGTCTGGCGTTCAGTTCTCAGGAGACGCCTCCAGCTGCCGCCTTCACCGAGCCTCAGATAGCCGAGGTGCAAAATATTGTCAGCCCCAACAAACTGAAGAAGGTGGTCTCTGAGAAGAACTCAATCCCATTATAGCAGCAGAAGAAGAAGGGACGGAAAAGAAAGACTAACAAGGGTGCGAGCCAGCCGGCACCGAGTATGATCGGTCCCCAGGACGGGCCACCTTCACCTAAGGATATCTCGAGGAGTGTGCATGTGGCGGGTAGGCCGATGCTACCGACTAATCTGCTCAATGCTGCAACCGGTGCTATGCGGAGTCTGCATGACAGTGTTCTTTCTTTGGAGAAGCGGCGTCTCTCCGAGAATGATGTGGCATACCCGGTTTTTGTGGCCAAGGTGCCAGAGGGCAAGGGCTTTGTCGATAGCTCCATCGGGGGTATGATCGTCCTGCGGTTTGCTGACATCTTCGCTATGTTTAACCTTCATCCGCTGCACTACACCTTCATTCGGCTATTTTCGTTTTGTATGGAGATGCGGATCATTAGAGACAAGACCCCGGACATCGTGATAGTCGACGCCTTCTACATGTGTGCCAAGATCTTGGGCAGCGCTGGGGACCAGCAAGTCGCGAGTTCATACCTCGAAGGCGTCATTCAGGCAAACCCAGATAAGGATAACTTCCTCGTGCCTTACTTTCCCGAGTAAGTCATTCCCTCACCGCCCCATAACATATGATTTCTTAGATTTCGATCGTTCTTTTTTTTCTAACATTCCGTGTTTTGTGCAGTGACACACATTGCACACTCATCCTCTTAAGCCCGAAATATTCCACGGCCACGTATTTCGACTCAGACCGTGAGTCGAAGAAAAACTACACAAATATCAAGAAAGTTCTTGATGAAGCTCTTCCCGGCTATGCCAGATCTGGAGGCACCTTCAGTAGGACAATTCATAGGTACGGCCAGCACGTGTTCACCCACAATACGATGTTCCCCTGCGTCAAGCAGCCGCCTGGCGGTCAGAAGGATGCCTACTACGCCCTCCATCACATGCGGGCGATCATACAGGACTATAATCACCTTCGGCTACCAAATAATCTCAAAGATTGGGCCTCGAAGGCGTCATTCGGGCAAACCCAGATAAGGATAACTTCCTCGTGCCTTACTTTCCCGAGTAAGTCATCCCCTCACCGCCCCATAACATATGATTTCTTAGATTTTGATCGTTCTTTTTTTTCTAACATTCTGTGTTTTGTGCAGTGACACACATTGCACACTCATCCTCTTAAGCCTCAAATATTCCACGGCCATGTATTTCGACTCGGACCATCAGTCGAAGAAAGACTACACAAATATCAAGAAAGTTCTTGATGAAGCTCTTCCCGGCTACGCTAGATCTGGAGGCACCTTCAGCAGGACAATTCGTAGGTACGGCAAGCACGTGTTCACCCACAATACGATGTTCCCCTGCGTCAAGCAGCCGCCTGGCGGTCAGAAGGATGCCTACTACACCCTCCATCACATGCGGGCGATCATACGGGACCATAATCACCTTCGGCTACCAAATAATCTCAAAGATTGGGCCGCACGCTTGTCGGCAATCCAAGACGCGGACATCAGACAAGAATTCTTCCGCATCCAGTCGGAGTTTGCGGAAATCATCCATCAAGATGTCCTTCGTACCTCGGGGCAGTTCTACCTCAGATTTCAACCGTCCAACAGTGAGATAGAAACAATGCTACAAATGCAGGATGACAACGACCGCGATTTCATGACCATCACAAAAGACGATGGCTTCATCCATGTTCCGGTCCCTGAGTCGAGTCGAAAGTAGTGATGCTATGTAGTTATGAAATATCGATTAACTCATGTTGTAATTAAACTTTAATGAACTTGTATGTCTCTTTGCTTTGGACAGTCGTTCAACTTATATGTAACCGATGCTATTTATTAGTAGGACCATGAATCGTTCTATTAATGTGTTGCTTTTCTCTTCCGATCCTTTTGTTGCATACTTATATATTGCTTATGTATTGTCTGTGAATTGCTACTAACGTTTTGTTTGGCTAGTGCATACAGATGTCGTCGTATGTCGTGTACAAGGGTAAGGTTCCCGGAGTCTACGACGACTGGGAGGAGTGTCGGAGACAGGTTCACCGTTTCAGCGGTAACAGTTACACAGGGTACACCACTAGGGCGGAGGCGGAAGCTAGATACACGTGCTATCTAGCGGGAGAGAGGAGGGAGCGTTGGAGGAACCGGATGAAGACCAGTTTCATCGCGATGATGCGCATCGTGATGACTGCAGCTCTCTTCTATGTGATGGTAATTTAGATGATCAATATTGACTTGTAATGTGAAGACAAACTCGCTAGTCGCGATCTCGAGACTTGTAATGTTCTAACTTTGTTCGGTATTTTAAATTCGGAGACTAATATGATGGATTGTATTCGGAGACTAATCTTCTATTGTATTCGATAAATCTGTTGTTTATATGTTGTGATGTCTATATTCTGTGCAGTAATATGTTTTGTAACCTGTGCAGATAAGAGAAAAGAAAAAAAATCCTAATATTCATACTAGTGGCGCACCACTATGCACTTTAGTGGCTCACTGCCTTAAGCACACTAGTGGCGCATCATCTACAAGTGCACGATTAGTAAGCCAGAGCACAAGGTAAATATGCCCCCCTGGGAGGCATAGTAATGGAGCACCATGTGACATATTAATGGCGCACTCCCTGGTGTGCCACTACTGTCTGGTATACTAATGGCGCACCAGGGGTGCGCCATTAGTATTAACTACTAGTAGCGTGATGCTAGTGGCGCACCTGTATTGCGCCATTAATGGCCAAAACAGGTGCGCCACTAGCAAGCCTTTTCCTAGTAGTGTGCATATAGAAATTAAACGAGATCTCTTTTCTTTTTGCATATATTCAAAGTTTGATATTGCTGGCGAGGCTTGCCGCCTGGTAAAATGTACCAGAAAATCAAAACATAGGGTACACTCGTGATTTCTTACCGTGGGAAAAAATTTGGAGGCGAAACGATGAACTCATGTTTTCATTCAAACAAAAAAATGTTGTTAGTTAATGTAAATGTTTTCAAATAGCACACGGTTCACTCACGAGAGCCGTGTTTCCACTAAACCGTGGCTGATGCCCCCCTTGCCACGCGCGCGATCTGAATTGTGCGTTCTGATTAGCCAGAATCCAAACCCCACGGATCGTACGTCTGCACTGTTGGATGCTCCTAGATCAAACGGTGATCTTCATCTCTTTTGACAGCATATGCAGTTCCGGTTGTGATTTTTTTATGTGGTTCCTCCTCCGACAATGACTCCTTGACCACCATGTTACGCTGTTAGTTAATGTAAATGTTTTCAAATAGCACACGGTTCACTCACAAAAACCGTGTGCCTACCAAACCGTGGCCGATGCCCCCCTTGCCGCGCGTGCGATTAGAGTTGTGCATTTTGATTGGCCAGAACCCAAACCCCACGGATCGTACGTCTGCACTATTGGATGCTCCCAGATCAAACGACAATCCTCATCCCTTTCGACAGGAAATGCAGTCCGCCTAGGACTTAATTTATATGCCAAAATGCATGGTAAATGCCAAAAAATGTCTTACATATAGCACACGAGACCTGAAATGTGCCAGCAAATCAAACCCGTGGTATAATGGTGATTGCTTAACATGGGAAAAATTTAGAGGCGAAATGATGAACTCACGTCTTCATTTCAAAATTAGTACGTCTTCATTTCAAACAAAAATTTTCTCTTTGTGCATAGGAGCGCTTAGAGGCAATCGTTTGTATAGGCTTTTCCGCGCGGCAACCGGGGATATTTTCCACCCTTTTCACCCAGGCCGCCGACAAACCCCCACGACCCGCCCACGTTTCACTCAACTAGTCCACCCAATCTCCATCGCCAGCTCCCCCTCCCCCAGATCCATATCAAAACCCTCTCCGGCGCCGGCGTGCTCACCCAGGCCGTGTGCCCGCTCTTCGGCGTCAAGCCTACCTCCACTGCTGTTTCCAACATGCGGCTGCCCGTGCCTCGTCGTCTTCGTTTTCTCACCAGCCATGTTGTAATCCTCGCCTCTCTTGTGGTCCGGCCGGGTTTGCATTAAGAAGCATGTTAGTTATTCTCTCCATCATGGTGAGGCATATTTCCTCGCAATCCCTCTTCCTATTTCGTTCCGCGTGTTCCCAAATTGGCTATAAAATAACGGAGAGTGTACATATGTTAATTATCTACCTTCCTAACTAGTACATATAAGTTGTATTTGTTCCAATAAATTATTGCCGATTTACAGATCATGTGCGCCCGAGTCACAGAAACTTAACAAATTAGCCATACATTTTCTAAATTATTGCATGACATGTTTAGAAAGCTTGATACCAAGTTTTTAGTTTTATGTTATCCTCCTTTCCTGAGTTTCGCTCGGAACCAAATTAACAGCAGGTTGTCCGTATCGGGGAGTAATATTATTTCTGACGAGATGGATGATGAAGAAGTAGAATTGGTGCTTGCTAAAAGTAAAGCAGACGTACTTGAAGTACGCAATTATGCCCATGGCCAGCCATTTCTTGTTGGTGAATACTTTGATGAGTGCAACTCCAGTTGCCGCAAGTTACATGAATATTGCATGGATCAAATGTCAACATGTCTTCATGGTTTGCTAGACCACTTCAACAGAGATCATTTCCGACACGATGCTAGGTCATTCAGTGTGAGTTTCGATGACTTAGATCTCTTCTTCAACTTCAACGAGCTTGATGCTACTCTTGTTAGATGCCTAATTTTGTAAGTACTTAACAAACTCTAATCAACTTCTCCATACAAGGCCGTAAATGATAAATAGCTAACTGCATTTTATTCCTCTCAAGGGATTGAATGCGCAGAGAAGAAAATGGAGAGTGTGTATTTCATAGATCCTGTATTAGCAAACGACACAACATTACATGGTCAGGACGAATGGGACTGGGCCGTTAACACGGTCGTCCGTATCTTCGAAAACACGTCCCATGCAGAATCATTTCTCTGCCCAAATCATGAAAGTGAGTCAAGTAAACCACCACACATACACAGATTGTCTTTCAGATTTTGACATAATTCATAAGGTCATGGCTTTCATTATATGTAGCCGTTACTGGATATTAGTATTCATTGTTCCAAACAAGAACACAGTTTACTACATCGATTCTCTCAGTGAGTCAACAAATGCTCAGGATCTGACGCATCTTCAGCAATTCATTGATAGGTATTGAATTCTATGATGTTGAAATTAATTTGCATTCCTATCTCGTTCAATAATTGATGTTGCACAATTCATCTTCATTTGAAGTGTGCTCGCATTGTGGAAAACTAAACCAGGGAACCTGTGCAAGAGGGAACTACCTCTGCAGCACGAGATTTTTTCTCCGATAACACACCGAAATCCGTTATTTTCGGAAAATTTATCCAACAGTCTGCAAATACCTTTTCTTATGCTAGTCAAATGTTCAAGCTTCTAATTAAACCTATTTCTATTTTGTCCAAAGAAAAAGTAATACATCTAACACCGGTTAGGTTGTTCCTAATAGGACAAATACATGACTAATTCTGTACAAAAATTATTCAGTGTCCTCAGCAAGAAGCAGGGAACAACCTTTGTGGATACTATGTTATCAGACGTGTGATCTCCATCTGCAAATAGTTGTGATGATCCTTGCGAATTAGTAGCAGTAAGTTTATCTTAATTAATATCTTCTACTCCACTCATATGGCACATTCTGATCTTAAAAATACTGCAGCTCATCTTAGAACCGAGGACCCCTAAACCACTCTCGGCTAGTGAATTGCTGATGGTTTGGAGATTTATCAGTGACTTCTTCCTGAATCACTACATCAATCCCACTGGTGATAATGAAGATTTCAGCATGCCTTTTCCTAAAACATTGAGTAAGAGTTAGCCGCTAAACATATATGCATGGATCCATTGTTTTCCATCTGATGAGGTCTTCATATTTCGTACACTATGATTAATTTTGATGCATATATGTGTGGACAAATCATTGGAATTTAGCTACCATATGTTCAATTGCAATTGTTGCAAAATCTGATGAATGTTCTTCCTATGGACACTATTTGTTCAATTGAATATTGTGGCGAATTTGTTTTTTGCATGCCGATTCAAAATGGGATATTCTTGTTTATTTGTTCAATTGAAAATTGTGGCCAATTTCCTTTATGCGTGCCGATTCAAAATGGGATATTTTTGTTTATTTGATCAATTGAATATTGTGGCGAATTTGCTTTTTGCATGCCGATTCAAAATGGGATATTATTTTTTAACCTGGCAATTGATCCGCACACAGTACAACTAAATGAGTGTGTGCGATCCACATCGGAAAGCATACATCAATCTTAGCGGAACCGTCGGTGAGATACAGCAGACCGCAAGCGATTTGCAGTGCTACTACGTGTGCATAGGCTCTCCGAAACCATTTGTGATGTCAAGTTATCGCACACAGGAACTTGGAGTAAACCGTGCCCAATGTAAAATACAATCCCAGTCGTAATTTTTTCAGGAAACGTGTGGCATCCCAAATGAAAAGCACATGTCACTCTAGCTGCAACCGTCGGTGATACACAACAAATCACAAATGGTCTGCAGCACTTGTATGTGTGCAAATAGGCTCCTGAACCATTTGTGATTGAACCTTATCACAGACAGTAAATGTTGGGAGAACGTGTGTGATGGAGTCTTGCATGGCATACGTGTTACGCAGAAAACTCGTGTGTGATAGGACACATATTGCACATAGTTCATATGATGGCCCGTGTGCCTTGCATACTGTTTCCCAAACGGTTCATTACGACACACCATTTGGTTTCACTTCGTCATTAGAAACGTTTAATCACCGATACTACACGTGTGAAAGAATTTAGTGTGTGCTGCATCGCACACGATTACGTTTTGCAAGGCCTCTAGATGATGGCTCCATATCCCCGACGGTTTCTGGGTGTTGTGGGAAGGACCCCCTAATTGCCCACACTCACTAGGCGATGGTTCCAAATGCCGTCGCGGAAAGGGGTTTTAAACCATTTGTATAGCACCGACACGTACCAGTGTTAGGTCATCATCATCCGGTGGCTAGACATAAGTGCCCTTTAGCTTTAGAGGGAGGTATTTAATGGCATGGAGGTCATCTCCACGAACCATGTGAATGTGGAGAAGAAAATATTCAATCCATACGGCAGGATCCGTCGTTCCATCGTAATGCTCGATGTTCACGGGTTTAAACCCTTCGGGAAATTGGTGCTACATTACCTCATTGGTTAAGCACATAGGGTGTGCGTCACCTCTATACCGGGTGACATCGTGATGGAGTTCAGATGACGTCTGTGTTCGGTGCTGACCCCGAACTTGATTATGCTCATCGTGCCAGGCTTGATGGCCATCATCTCGGGCCGGGGCACGTCTTCTAGATCCATAGATCGATCTAGAGTGGCTGACTTTATTGGCTAGGTCCTGACGTAGGTCGTACGTGTAGCCTGGAGCCGCTGTGTATGTTCGGCGTGATGAGCCATTTTGTCCCGTCTGCGTGGTGGTCGGTCTGGTTGATCGGCATAATTGTATTTTGACGGTATTGGCTCAAGCGCTTCATCGTCTAATTGTGGCAGCAGCCTGCGTTCGGGGTAACTCTTTACTGGTCACTCGAAGCCGTATTCTTCGGCGGCTAGGACCTTGCTCCATCTGTCGTTGAGCGTATCCTGTTCGGCTTGAAGCTGGTGCAGTTTTTTTTCAGGCTCCCCGCGGTGGCGATGAGTTGTCGCTTGAAGCGTTTTTGTTCAAGGGGTTCCTCTGGGATGATAAAATCTTCGTTACCAAGGCTCACATCCTCTTAGGAGACAGGTAAGTAATTACTATCTTCTGAATCTTTGCGATCAGAGTGTTCGGGGCTGTATTGGCGGTCTTCCCTTTCACCCTGCTCGGACGCGGAATCGAGTGGGTGGTCAGGGTCCTCGGTGTTTTTTGGAGTGTCCTTACACTACAAAAAAAGACACATTCATGACATTTTGGGCCGAACAAAAAACAATTTTGTCATACTTATGACACTTCTGACAATAATTGTGACAATACCCGGTATCATCATAGATCTGGTGAGCTCCTACTTCTATGAAAAAAAATCATGACAGCAAATGGGGTTTTTGTCCTGGGCGGGCTGGATACGTACCTGCATGACATTCTTTGGGCCGTCCATCACGAAAAAACCTTGGTAGAAGCGAGGGCGAGAAAAATATCAGCGAGTTCTCGGTTATGGTGGGTGGTCGGGGGCCAAGCGATGCGCGTTTCTCTTGTACATGTATGCGCATTGATGCGAGGCGTTGGGCTCTAACTAAACCCGAGCGAGGCGTTCACCTAAGCGAACCCAAGCGATTGCACTGTAGGCTACGCGTTACTGAACCCGAGCGATCGAGCGATTCCTTCGCCACTGCTGCTAACTGAAGCCAATCGATTGTGCCTCTGGATGAACAGTGAGCGTTGCTGGGGGGTTTGGATGAACAATTCCCGGTGGGGGTGGATGAACAGGACCCCACGGTGTTGCCTCTGGATGAACAGGACCCCGATCGAGCCGGTTGGGGCTGGATGAACAGGACCCCGTGGAGGGATGGATGAACAGGACGACCCCGTGGAGGGCTGGTTGAATAGTAGCCAGTGGAGGGCTGGATGAATACACTACAAAAAAAAATACACTTCCGTGATGATACGTGTTTGTCACAGTAGGTCGCGTTTTCTGTCATGCATGTACATCCATGACAAATTTAGTCATACATGTGCTGTCGTAGAAGTGTTCCATGACATTACCAAAATTATCATCACGGAAGTGTCCACTTCCATGACAATAAATCACGCATCACAGAAGTGCTTTCGTCAAGGGTGACCGACACGTGGCATCCACCGTAACGGAACGCCGTTAAGCTATCTGGTCCGGTTTTGGATCCGATAACCCGTTAACAGCCCGGGCCAATGGGGATTTTCCATGTGTAAAATCATCATTGGCCGCAGGAAACACGTGTTGCCTCACCGTTGGGACAGATGTCATCCACTCATTGGACAGGAGGCGCCTATGATAGGTCGACACGTAGCACGGCCCAACAGTGGCCCATTCCGGTGAAAAAGGCCGGCCCAGTAAAAATTAGCAGGCCGGCCCATATAAGGCCTACTTGTGTCAGGTCCATTCAAGCCCACGGCCCATACGAGATGTGCCA
Source organism: Triticum dicoccoides (assembly GCF_002162155.2). Lineage (NCBI taxonomy): Eukaryota > Viridiplantae > Streptophyta > Magnoliopsida > Poales > Poaceae > Triticum > Triticum dicoccoides. The sequence continues at coordinate 725,619,623 of NC_041393.1, read as the reverse complement.
ATTCGGCCCGTCAACGGCCCGTTAAAGATTTGACACCATTGCAACCCATCGTCAGTTCGAGCCCGTTAACAGCCCGCTATATATTTGGGCTCAGTATCGGCCCGATGAGATTTCGGCCTGTTAACGACCCATTTAATGGATGGGCCAATTTTTAGGATGTACATCTTTCGGCCTTTTAGCGACCCATTTAAATGTTGGGCTAATTTCTGGCCCGGTGTGTCTTTCAGCCTGTTGATGGCCCATAAATCTGATGGGCCATTTGTAGTCGGACCTGAGTTTCGGCCTTTTAGCGGCCCATTTAAGTGTTGGGCCAATTTCTGGCCCGGTGTCACTTTCAGCCTGTTGACGGCCCATAAATCAGTTGGGCCATTTGTAGTCGGACCTGAGGTTTGGCCTTTTAGCGACCCATTTAAGTGTTGGGCCAATTCCTTGTCCTGTGTGCCTTTCGGCCTATTAACGGACCATAAATGAGTTGGGCCATTTATAGTCGGACCTTAGTTTTGGCCTTTTAACGGCCCATGCCCGTCATGGTCCAATACCAGCCCGGTTTCTCTTTCGGCCTGCTAAAGGCCCACAACACAGTTAGGCCATTTACAATACGACCTGACTTTCGGCCTCTCAGCGGCCCATGCTCTTCATGGTCCAGTACAAGCCCGCTGTCTCTTTCGGCCTGCTAAAGGCCTACAGTATAGTTGGGCCATATGTAGCCCAAACTTAGTAATGGCATGTTAACGACCCGTGAAATAAATTGGGGCCACCTGTTGCCCAGTTTGATGTTGGCCTGTTAATGACCCGGGATGTAAGAGGGCCGACCATTAACTTTCGGCCTAGTAATGGCCCATTAACTTAATGGGCCCACTAAAGTTCGTACATGTCTTTAGGACAAATTAGATAATTTGAGCCCATTACGACAAGCAATTATGCACAGGACCAAAAATAAATCAAGCAAAGGTACGGCATACAGGGAATAACGTTGCACATCCAGCATATATTACAGGAAATTACATCCACTGGGCAATCAAAGATTGATGCCACTGCAAATAAATGAGCAGAACCTAACCATCTACAACATCACAATCTGCAACCTCAGCACAGATGACGCCCATAAGCATGTGGGCAAGTTCTTGCTGCTTTGCTACACTGTCTCTAAAAACATTGATCAGTTGTTGTGTCGCACGACTCTGCTCCTCTGATTGATCCACCATTTCCATCATTGCTTCAGCCATTAATTGGTTCACAAACATACATTTATTCCCTTGCATTCGAGAAAGAGGATACTGAACAGATTCAAATGGTGATATTTGCAGGCTTGCATTTTTGATAGTGGAGAGTGTCTCGACCACTGCATCATAACATAAATTAGGTCGGGAACCAAACAGATTAATCATGAGTTATTGCCATATTACCTGGCCTAGATTTACTGGAAAGAAACAATGGGGTTGCCTTGTTGTTTTCAGAGTTTGTCTTCTTATCTTCAGCATCCTCCACAAAATTAACACACTGGCATTGCTATCATTGGCCAAGTCAGATAATAGGAAAGCAACATTGACACAATGAACGTTTGTGCCACTAGCCTACACCAAATTAACACAATATGGCATAACTATCATCAGCCAAGTAAGGTAGTACGAAAGCAACATTGACACAATGAATGAATGGGCAACCAGAGAAGCACTACAATTCAGTAATGTGTGTGATATGAGATAGTACATTCATGCAGCTCAGTATGCAAAACTACCAGGCAGTTTTCCTTACAAAAATCAACATTGGCGCCTTTAACATTTTGCTACAACTAATTTTAGGTCAGAAAAAGGTTAGATTCACGCCGATTAACAAAATACATGTTGATGTAAAAATATAGTGATATACAATAGGTACTTACATCAGCAATGGAGCACAAAGAATTCCCGCAAGATATTTTCCTCGAATACGATCTCAATGGAGGAAGTCTTCTATCGTTTAACCTTATTTTCTAAAAGAGAGATGGGTAAGACACATGTAGAAAATATGATCAGAATGCTATAAAATTTCATCATGCGAGGATACGCACATGCTTCTTAGAATGGAGTTGACATTCTTTTGCTGGACTGGAGCGGACGAGTTCTTTGGCCACTGGAATCTGCTTATTATCAGTGGGGAGTTGGATTTCTCTGTGCTGGAGCAGTATCTATGAAAAATGGAGTTGGTTTATTATCTCCTGGCATTTGGATCTTTTGCAAAGACCTAGTTTGTAACCCTTCAGATTCTAACATAGCCGTCTTCCCCTTGCATGCCTTATATAGAAGAATGGTGATTCAGTTATAAAACATGCTACAGCAGAGATGGAATAGGTACTGAAGAATAGAAAGGCATGACATATTGACATGTATTCCCTCCATTCGGAAAAAAATGGATGGGTCTAGGCGTATTTCAGTTCTAGATTCATCCAGTTTTATCCATTTCTGCAACATTTAATCTGGATGGAGGGAGTATGATGTAAGAGCTAGGGATACGATAGGACAACACAATAAAGAAAAACACTGTAAAACCCACTGCAGAACCAAAGTATTCAAACCCACTGATATGAGATAGTACACTCATGCAGCTCAGGCTGCAAAACTACCAGTCAGTTTTCCTTACAAAAATCAAAATTGTGGCCTTCAATCATACATTTTGCTAGAACTAAATTTAGATCAGATAAAGGTTGGATTCACGCCGATTATAAAAATACATGCTGATGTAAAAATATAGTGATATACAACAGGTACTTACATCTACATTGGAGCACAGAGAATTCCTGCAAGAATCTTTCCTCATAAACGATACCATTGTAGAAATTCTTCTATTTGTTAAGCTTATTTGCTAAAAGAGAGATGGGTAAGAAACATGTAGAAAATATGATCAGCATGCTATAAAATTTCATGATGCAAGGATACGCACATGCTTCTTAGAATTGAGTTGACATATTTTTGCTGGACTGGAGCGGACTAGTTCTTTAGCCACTGGAATCTGCTTATTATCAGTAGGAATTGTGTCACGACCGGCTTTTCAATAAAATGTTTATTGATAAAACCGATCTTTTAAACCCAGTATAGGAAAAGTCATCCTTTCTGGTAGACAAAAGCTTGATAAACAGAGAACCAGTAGCATCAAATATATTACAGGGTTGAGCTGAGGCTGCTCAACAATTTATTACAAACTCGCCAATATCTTACATATGGGCGGTTATGACACAGGGGTGTGGTGGCATGCTACTAGCTCGAGGAAAAGTGGTGGTGGATAACTTGACTTCTACTGGCAGTACATCGAGCGTCGAGGTGAGGCTCGATGAATTTATTCGGGGTTGCGGAAGCGGATAATACAATGACCAAGACAGGAACGCACGGGACTGACTGGGACTCCTTTAGGCGTCGGACTCGCTATCAAACTCTTCATCCATGAGATCGCCTTCATCAACATCTGGCCAAATCAACAAGCCAGGTGAGTACTTGAAACTACTCGCAAGACAGTTCGGACAAAAGATATAATGAATGAATGCATGAATGCGTCATGAACAAAGGATGATGCTCATATAACAACAGTAATATTGCAGGACTTGATAAATAAAATAAATAACTGAAAACCGATCGGGTGTCTGGAGCGACGCCTCGAAAGGTAAATAAATAAAATGCATGCCGCAGTCGGGCGTCTAAGCGACACCACATAAAGGGCTTTAAAAGAAATGCCACACTCAGACGTCTGGGCGACATCACATAAAGGGCTTTAAAAGAAATACCATAGTCGGATGTCTGGGCGACATCACATAAAGGGCTTTAAAAGAAATGCCACAGTCGGACGTCTGGGCGACATCACATAAAGGGCTCTAAAAGAAATACCACAGTCGGACGT
>NC_041393.1:725605507-725615386 GCF_002162155.2 Triticum dicoccoides | reverse complement strand
AAGGGCTCTAAAAGAAATGCCATAGTCGAACGTCTGGGCGACATCACATAAAGGGCTTTAAAAGAAATGCCACAGTCGGACGTCTGAGTGACATCACATAAAGGGCTAATACCATAGTTGGACGTCTGCGCGACATCACATAAAGGGCTTTAAAAGAAATGCCACAGTCGGACGTCTGGGCGACATCACATAAAGGGCTTTAAAAGAAATACCACAGTCGGACGTCTGAGCGACATTGCAGACAAGGCTTGTAATGAATGTAAATAACAAGATTAGTCCATCCACAAGAATAATATTTTAACCGGATTTATCACACATAAATCCCACCGGAGTTTTGTCACTCAGGCTGATACCTGACAAGATAAGATGAATATAGTACTTGAACAAAGTACAAGATAATTGAAAGATTTGAGACTCTGCAGAGTTTGGATGAACTGACCACAGCCAACGGATTTCTGTAGTCACGAAGGATTAATTCCATTTACGGTATTTTAGTAGAAACACATTTAACTAGTACACACCCATTTCACCTCACGATGCCAGGAATCACCCTGGACAACGTCCAAGAAAAACTTTGAGACGGGGAGGCCACAACCTCGAATAGCATGGGATGAAATTTCTATATGCGCGCTCTAAGGGGTGCCCCCCTCTCGGTCCCAACCGGAAACTCCCATGCCCCCTGATCGGATGACGGGCTTTAATCCAGGTCCATGGAACCCTCACCCCGGCCTCTCTTTTTGATATGTACCAGGAAAACGATTTGCAACTTACTATGCCATATTCCTTTCGGAAAACATGTGACATTATAGGAAGGAATGAATGGAAATGTGATTTGTGTCATGATGACACGGAAGTCAAATAATCTGGCATAAGACTGGCATGTCACAACACTGCCATCTTACCCATCCTCATGCCAACACATGGCTATGCAAATATGTATCCAACAACATAATGCTTTCCGAAACTTACTTTCCGATTATGTGCATGAAATATAACATTCAAAGTGATGTTCATAAACATGCCATGACCATAATAAAATGCACACATGCAACAACACTCATCATATCAAGAGTTTAAACATGCTTGCCTGGTTCGGAGTAGTTTGAGTATAACTGTGCGAAGTTTGCAGCTCCGTCACCTCCTCTGGTATCTACGGTATAAGAAAAAAAATACATACGCAACGTAAATACCGTGAGTGTACAGAAAAGTGTTCCAAATATTTTTCAAAGAAATATGCTAAAAAACTTGACAAAAATCTAAAGAGAACAGAAAAAGAATTAATCAAAAATACTATTCTGTTTAAAAGTTATAAGAGTTTTCGTCCAAGGACCCATCTGTAATGAAACAGAAAACTTCCAAGGGGTTTTGCAAAAAAGATCCAGAAAAACGGTTCAGAGTGGAAGCATATTCGCCAGAGTACGCTTTCAGTAAACGATTCAAAAAAAAACACAGGAGAGGCTGACGGGCGGGTCCCACCCATCGGTTTGAAATTTCGAACGAGGGAGTCGGGGCTCGTCGGCGCCCGAGAGCCGCGGTGGTCACCGGCGGCGATCCACGGCGAGGCAGGGAGATCGGTGAGTACCTCCGTGTTTAGGGCGCCATTCCGCGTCTGTGGGAGGTGGTGGTGGTCGCCGGCGAGTACCACATCGGTGGCGATGCTTGCTCCGGCGGACGGCGGTTCGGGTGGTCGTGGACCTCGCCGCTAGAGAGCTGCGGGGTCAAAATTGAGGTGGGGGTTATCCTACTAGAGGTGGTACGAGGCTATGGGCGAAAGTACGGCGGCAGAGGAGTTCTCACCGGAGAGAACGATGCCGGAGCCCGAGGCGGACGGAGGTGGCCGGTGTCGAGGAGGAAAGGCCCCTCGAAGCTCGTTCAGTGGCTGGGCGTGGTCTGGTGAGGTGGTGGAGTCGTGCGGGGGTGAGAGCAAGCTCGGGGTGCTATATATAGCCGCCCCGAGGCGGTTGCCGAGAACGGGGTTCTCCGGTGAGGTGATTACGGCGGCGCTGTTGTTGCATGGGAGGGTTCAGAGGTTGAGCGTCGTCGTGGGTGTTCCCTGGTTCCGTTTAGGTGCTAACCGCGTCAGGATTTGGTTGCTTAGGGGGAGATCGACGGAACGGGGCGGCGCGGGCCCGTCGGTGACAGGGAGCGTGCTCTGTGCGTGCCGCGCCACGGCGACAGTGCTGCATGCGTGCGCTGGCGAGGAAATGGCCACGCGGAGCCACCAGGGGATTTGGGGGCGCCGAACGGCGTTGAGCCGCCGTTTTGCTCCCTGTCGGCCGTTACGGTTATTCGGCCACCACAAGACACGCCGGCGCAGAGGGCGCCACCGATGCCAGGAAGGCGCCAAGCGCGCGTGTGAGGCCCCGGACAAGCAAGCTAGGCCGTGAGCAACGTGCCAAGTGCACTATGAGCATGTGACTAAATTTGTGACGAAGATCGACACTGAAACTCTGAACTTAACTGAAGATGAACAGAAACAGTGCATGCAAGGTGTTCGACAGAATCATCTAGGCATGTAGGGATTTTTCCTTGAGCTGGTTTTTGGTGGAGGGGCCTCTCATTGCATCTAGAGGCTGCCTGAATATTTGTAGAATTTTTGGAGAGGTGTAGATATGAATTTCACCAAATTTGGAAAATCTGGTCCAAACTTGCAGTGAGTGAAATTTGAAATTTTTGAATAGGAGAAGAGTGGATCAAGATGGTTCTGGGTTGTGGGTACAAAGGACTATCCAGTGGTGTTGAGTTGAGGTCAAAAATCAAAAGCATTAGGGTACTTGCTTTGTAATTCACCTAGGCTCAAAAGAAAAGACGGAATTATTTTGGGGAGGAGAAATAGTTGGAATAAAATCCAAAAATGGATTTTATTAGTTTGGACAGAATGTTTGGGTTGTACCAAAGTGGGAGGAGGGGTTTTGGGAAAATTTCACCATAGGAGGCATGGTAAAATTTAGAAAGGATCAAAACCAAATAAAAGCCCAAAAATTAAAAGGGTTTTCTTTTTAAAAGAAACTAAATCCAAGAAAAAGATTTTTGAGAGGGCAAACTTTGAAGATGGTTTTTAGGAAGGGTTTAAATGACCTTCTTTCTAACCAAGCAAGGCTCTTTATGAAAACAAAATCACAAAATTTTTTGGAGTGTCACAGCACCTACCCCCTTAGGAAAAATCTCGTCCCCGAGATTTCCGCTGATCCTTAAACAGGTGTGGGTGCTCTGTCCGAAGAAAATCCTCGCTCTCCCAAGTTGCTTCATCCTCGGTGTGATTACTCCATTGAACTCTCAAAAACATAATGGTTTTCCGTCGGTCCTCCTCTCAGACTCTTCTAATATTTTTATTGGGTGCTCCCGGTAAGTGAGGTCCGGTTGCACGTCAATATACTCATGTGAAACTTGCTTCTCTGGGTTGCTCATGTATTTTCTCAACTGCAAGATGTGAAACACGTTGTGGATACCGGATAAGTCTCCGGGTAGGTCTAGCTGGTAGGCTACCTTGCCTCGTCGGGCCACTATATGAAATGGTCCGATGAATCTTGGTGCTAGTTTCCCCTTAATCTTGAATCGTTGCAGACCCTTCATAGGAGAAACTCTCAGGTATACCAATTCTCCGGGTTCAAAACTGATGTCCTGATGCTTTCGGTCGTAATAACTCTTTTGCCGACTTTGAGCTGTTTTGAGTCGTTCTCTAATTGTCTTAACTTTCTCCTCGGCCTCCTTGAGCATATCTGGGCGAAAGATATGGCTGTCTCCGGTCTCTGACCAATTTATCGGGGTACGACATCTTCTCCCATATAGAGCTTCAAAGGGTGCCATTTGCAAGCTGGCTTGATAGCTGTTGTTGTATGCGAACTCTGCATATGGCAAACTTTCTTCCCAACTGTTCCCGTAGGTGAGGACACAGGCTATTAGCATGTCTTCTAGGATTTGGTTTACGCGTTCCGTCTGCCCATCAGTCTGGGGATGGTATGCGGTACTGAAGGTTAGTTGAGTTCCCAGTGCCTGTTGTAGGTGATCCTAGAATGTAGAGACGAACTGTGTGCCTCTATCGAAGATGATAGTCTTAGGGACTCCATGCAGGCAGACGATATGGGTGAGATAAAGTCTGGCTAGTCTCTGGGTGGTGTAAGTTGTTTTTACCGGAATAAAATGTGCCACCTTGGTTAATCTGTCGGTTATGACCCATATGGCATCGTTTCCGTGTCGTGACCGTGGCAGTCCAACGATAAAGTCCATTCCAATCTCGTCCCATTTCCACTCGGGTATCTATTTGGCTGTAACAGTCTGGCTGGTTTCTGGTGCTCGGCCTTGATACGTTGACAAGAGTCACAGCAGGCAATGAACGTGGCTATATCTCTCTTCATACCGTGCCACCAAAATTTTTCCTGAAGATCCGTGTACATTTTTGTCCCTCCAGGATGGATTGAATACGGAGCTGTGTGACTTTCAGTCAATATCTGCTGTTTGAGGTCCTTGACATTTGGTACGCATAGCCTCTCTCCATACCACAATATTCCTTGCTCATCTACGTTGAATTCTGAGGCTCTTCCCAAACTCACTTTTCTTTTTATGCCCTCAATGCTAGGGTGTCCGTGCTGGGCTTCCTTGATCCTTTCCATCAGGGTAGGCAGTATTTCTATATTCGACACACTGCCTTTGGTGACCATTATTAGATTGAGTCGGGCAAATTCCTGTTGAAATTCTGGCCTCAACTTTGGTATACTGTCATCGTCCGTGCTGGGATTTCGATTAAGTGCATCTGCCACAACATTTGCTTTTCCGGGATGATAGTGGATTCCAACATCATAATCCTTCACCAACTCTAACCAGCGTCGTTGCCGTAAATTTAACTCTGGCTGTGTGAAAATATACTTAAGACTCTTATGGTCTGTGTATATCTCACAACGATTCCCAAGTAGGAAGTGTCTCCATTCCTTGAGTGCATGGATGACTGTTGCTAATTCCAAGTCATGAGTGGGATAATTTTCCTCATGCTTGCGTAGTTGTCTAGAGACATACGCAACTACCTTGCCTTCTTGCATCAATACGCATCCGAGGCCTTTCCGGGATGCGTCACAATATACCTCAAAATTCTTGTGTATATCTGGCACAATTAGTACTGGTGTCGTTGTTAATTTGCTTTTTAGCTCTTGGAAGCTTTTCTTACATGCTTCTGTCCATTCAAACTTCTTGCCTTTCTTGAGCAATTGTGTCATGGGCTTTGCTATAGTAGAGAATCCTTCAATAAATCTTCGATAATAGCCTGCCATTCCCAAGAAACTCCGTACGTCCGTTACATTAGCCGGTGGTTTCTAGCCAAGTACGGCCTTGACTTTTTCCGGGTCTACTGCAATACCTTCTTGGGTTAGCACGTGGCCCAGAAAACCCACCTGTTTTAGCCAAAATTCACATTTGCTGAATTTGGCGTACAATTGATGTTTCCTGAGTTCTCCTAGTACAATCCTGAGATGTTCAGCGTGCTCTTCTGGTGTTTTGGAATATATCAGAATATCATCGATGAATACCACAACAAACTTGTCCATATACTTCATAAATACTTTGTTCATGAGGTGAACAAAATATGCGGGGGCGTTGGTTAGTCCGAATGGCATCACTGTGAACTCATACAACCCATATCTGGAGGTGAAGGCGGTCTTGGGAATATCTTCTGTTCGCACTTTTAATTGGTGGTATCCTGATCTCAAGTCAATTTTTGAGAAGACTTTGGCCTGTGCGAGCTGATCGAATAAATCATTTATTCGGGGCATTGGGTATTTGTTCTTGATTGTGACCATGTTGAGAGCTCGATAATCAATACACAACCTCATTGTTCCATCCTTCTTCTTGGCAAATAAAATTGGAGAACCCCAAGGTGAGGAGCTGCCTCATATGTATCCTTTCTCCAATAATTCTTTTATTTGCTTCTTCAACTCTACCAATTCGGATGGTGCCATTCTGTAAGGTTTCTTGTAAATAGGAGCGGTTCCGGGTGCTAACTCAATGCTGAATTCTATCTCTCGGTCTAGTGGCATGCCTGGTAGTTCTTCTGGAAATACGTCTGGGAATTCACATACTACTGGAACCTTGTCCAGCTCAGAAACGTCCACCTTGTTTAATCTAGGTTGCCGAGGTATTTGTCTCTCTTTGGCTGAAACTTTTATTTTCTTCCCATGATGGTGTGTGAGAATCACGGTACGGTTGAAGCAGTCAATAAAACCTTTGTTGGTGGTTAACTAATCCATTCCTAGGATGACATCCAGTCCCTTGCTTTCCAGTACAATAAGGTTGGCGTAAAACTTCAATCCTTCAAATTCAATAACCACACCTTGACAGTAACTCTGGGTCACTTGCTTAATTCTAGGGGACTTGATGATCATTGGTTTTTCCAAAGGAAGCATCGAAAAATTATTTTGCAAAGCAAAACTTTTCGAAACGAATGAGTGAGAAGTTCCAGAATCAAAGAAAACCATGGCAGGTATTGTGTTGACGGGGTACGTACCGAGTACGATATCTGGGGCGTTCTGTGCTTCCTCTCGGGTCACGTGGTTCAGGTGACCTTTCTGGTGGTTGTTGTTGGGGTTGAAATTGCTTCGCTTTGGTGCTGAATTATTGCCACCATTATTGAGCTTCGGGGTTGAGCTCCTTGGCTTGGGGCACTGCTTGGCATAGTGCCCTTCTTCTCCACAAGCATAACAGGTAACGCCTGGGCAATAGGTGAACTCTTTGTCTCTTGCATGGAAATTCTTGATTGGACGTGAATTATTCGTCGGTGTTTTGTGTGAATCCCCCTTCTGGAATTCCTTCTTGCATCTGTGATTGTGAGTAAAAGTAGTCTGGTCCCTTTTTCGTTTGCGGAAATCTTCCAGGCTACGTCGCTCATTTTCCAGGGTAATGGCCTTATCCACCAGTGTTTTAAAATCTGGAAAGGTATGCACAACTAGCTGGCACTTAAGGGTGGGTGCCAGGCCTTACAATTTTTTTCTATCTTCCTGCTCTCGGTCATGCGTTCTTCATTGGCGTAGCGAGACAGCAGAGTGAATTGGCTGTTGTATTCTGACACTGTCAAGGCCCTTTGCTTGAGTTCATCAAATTCCTTCTTCTTCATTTTCATGACGCTCTTAGGAATATGTGCCCCACGAAAACCTTCTTGGAAATTTTCCCAGGTGATTTCATTTTCGTTGGGGTGCATGTGCAGGAAGTTTTCCCACCACGATGCAGCTGCTCCTGTGAGATAATGTGGTGCATACAGTATTTTTTCACGGTCTGAACACTGTGCAATAATAATTTTCTCTCCATGTCTCGAAGCCAGTCATCGGCCTCAAGAGTCTTGTCAGTATGAGAAAATGTTGGAGGACGCATCTTTTGTAACTCAGATAATTTGAATTGCGGTTGATACTGACCACGGTTACTTCTCATATTGATGAATTGGTTCATCATTTCCTGGTGTTGCTGCTGACTCTGTTCATACAAACGACAAACTTGTGTAAAAGCTGTTTCACTGTCCTGTTGACTTGTCTGACCCTGAGTGAAATTGTGGTTCTGCGGTGTGCCATAATTTTCTTCTGGCTGAGTTGGCATGGAGCGCGTCCAAGGACGAGACATCTTTCACTCTGGGGATATATTTTGTGAACTCGTAAGATAAGAAAGAGAGTCGCAAAAGTCAATAAAATCACACACAAAGAACATTTTTGAACTCCAGGATATTTTTGGAAACACACGATTTTGCGCGGAGAAGGACTATTGCATATCTTACACGCGGGCATAATTATACATTACATCACTCAGGATATGCGTACATAATCCTGACATGTCATTTAAACTAGTGCAGTCCTCCAGATCCTACATGATGCGCAAACAGGTTACTTCTCACAACCTATGTACATATAAACATATTATACAAGTCGATACATCGCATGGCGTCTATGCGTACTTAGTCAGAGATGGTGAGGATCTCCCTTGGCCTGCCGAGGGTGAGACGCAGAGACGCTGGGGAATCAACCTCCTCCTCGCTAATAGGTTCCAGACGAGAAACGTTGTGCTGAGCGGATGGAGCAGGTGCCGTAGGCGGAATAACACGAATACGAGTGGGTGAAATAGGTGGGGTAGCACGTATGGGAGTGGGTGCAACAAGTGGTGCAGAGCGAACGGGAGTGGGTGCAACAAGTGGTGCAGAGCGGACGGGAGTGGGTGCAATAGCCTGGTTAAATTCCTCTGTGGTAGGCAGACGACGAGCAGTGGCGAGTATGGTGGGTGAGTGAGAGGCTGCGGATGACACAAAAGTCAGTGGTGGAGCGGTGTCCAGGAGTTCCCTCCTGTTAGCAGCACAGCCATGAACTGAGTCCATGCGTGCAGCTACGAGGTCATCCACCATGCAGTCGAATGCTGCCTCCAGGGCTCGAAGGTACTCGACAAGCATCTCAAAGGCTTCGTCTCGCTCTCCTTTGGGGCAAGAGAAGGAGTAGTGACAGGTATAAGGCACATGGCATGGAAGGTAGCGGTAGCGACGGGTCTTCATTGCAGGAAGAACATCCCGAAGACGGGCTATCGTCTCGCGGGCAGCCATCTGCATAGCATGCCTTTCTGTAGGCATGGCTCTCCCCACGAATCGGAGGCGGCGTATTTCAGCATGGCCTCCCCTGAATTGCACCGCGGCCTGGTGCATAGTCAGACTGTCGTTGATCTTGTGTGGATAAAGCGTGAAGACTGGGCGCACGGATGGCCCCATCGCGACCTGAACGATGAAGGAGAGGAGTTTAAAGAACCCCTCAGGCACGTTGGCGAACATTTGAGACTCGTAGTCGTTGCCGGCCATCTACAAAAGTAGGCAAAAATTCTGAGTGATCAGATCATAAATTTTATGCTGACTGTCAAAAAAATGACTACATTTGTAAAAACATGAATAACTCTATCATGCTAATAACCAATTAGCGATCGCACCTAGTGGCTTCCTACAGTCAGCCTAGCTCTGATACCAAGTCTGTCACGACCGGCTTTTCAATAAAATGTTTATTGATAAACCGATCTTTTAAACCCAGTATAGGAAAAGTCATTCTTTCTGGTAGACAAAAGCTTGATAAACAGAGAACCAGTAGCATCAAATATATTACAGGGTTGAGCTGAGGCTGCTCAACAATTTATTACAAACTCGCCAATATCTTACATATGGGCGGTTATGACACAGGGGTGTGGTGGCATGCTACTAGCTCGAGGTAAAGTGGTGGTGGATAACTTGACTTCTACTGGCAGTACATTGAGCGTCGAGGTGAGGCTCGATGAATTTATTCGGGGTTGCGGAAGCGGATAATACAATGACCAAGACAGGATCGCACGGGACTGACTGGGACTCCTCTAGGCGTCGGACTCGCTATCAAACTCTTCATCCATGAGATCGCCTTCATCAACATCTGGCCAAATCAACAAGCCAGGTGAGTACTTGAAAGTACTCGCAAGACAGTTCGGACAAAAGATATAATCAATGAATGCATGAATGCGTCATGAACAAGGATGATGCTCATATAACAACGGTAATATTGCAACACTTGATAAATAAAATAAATAACTGAAAACCGATCGGGTGTCTGGAGCGACACCTCGAAAGGTAAATAAATAAAATGCATGCCACAATCGGGCGTCTACGCGACACCACATAAAGGGCTTTAAAAGAAATACCACAGTCGGATGTCTGGGCGACATCACATAAAGGGCTTTAAAAGAAATACCACAGTCGGACGTCTTGGCGACATCACATAAAGGGCTTTAAAAGAAATGCCACAGTCGGACGTCTGGGCGACATCACATAAAGGGCTCTAAAAGAAATACCACAGTCGGACGTCTGGGCGACATCACATAAAGGGCTTTAAAAGAAATGCCACAGTCGGATGTCTGGGC
>NC_041393.1:725589553-725605111 GCF_002162155.2 Triticum dicoccoides | reverse complement strand
ACATCACATAAAGGGCTTTAAAAGAAATGCCACAGTCGGACGTCTGAGCGACATCACATAAAGGGCTAATACCACAGTCGGACGTCTGGGCGACATCAGATAAAGGGGTTTAAAAGAAATGCCACAGTCGGACTTCTGGGCGACATCACATAAAGGGCTTTAAAAGAAATACCACAGTCAGACGTCTGAGCGACATCGCAGACAGGGCTTGTAATGGATGTAAATAACAAGATTAGTCCATCCACAAGAATAATCTTCTACCCGGATTTATCACACATAAATCCCACCGGAGTTTTGTCACTGAGGCTGATACCTGACAAGATAAGATGAATATAGTACTTGAACAAAGTACAAGATAATTGAAAGATTTGAGACTCTGCAGAGTTTGGATGAACTGACCACAGCCAATGGATTTCTGTAGTCACGAAGGACTAGTTCCGTTTACGGTATTTCAGTAGAAACACATTTAACTAGTACACACCCATTTCACCTCACGATGCCAGGAATCACCCTGGACAACATCCAAGAAAAACTTTGAGACGGGGAGGCCACAACCTCGAATAGCATGGGATCAAATTTCTATACGAGCGCTCTAAGGGGTGCCCCCCTCTCGGTCCCAACCGGAAACACCCATGCCCCCTGACCGGATGACGTGCTTTAATCCAGGGCCATGGAACCCTCACCCTGGCCTCTCTTTTTGATGTGTACCAGGAAAACAATTTGCAACTTACTATGCCATATTCCTTTCGGAAAACATGTGACAGTATAGGAAGGAATGAATGGAAATGTGATTTGTGTCATGATGACACGGAAGTCAAATAATCTGGCATAAGATTGGCATGTCACAACACTGCCATCTTACCCATCCTCATGCCAACACATGGCTATGCAAATATGTATCCAACAACATAATGCTTTCCGAAATTTACTTTCCGATTATGTGCATGAAATATAACATTCAAAGTGATGTTCATAAACATGCCATGACCATACTAAAATGCACACATGCAACAACACTCATCATATCAAGAGTTCAAACATGCTTGCCTGGTTCGGAGTAGTCGGAGTCTAACTGTGTGAAGTTTGCAGCTCCGTCACCTCCTCCGGTATCTACGGTATAAGAAAAAAAATACGTACGCAACGTAAATACCGTGAGTGTACAGAAAAGTGTTCCAAATATTTTCCAAATAAATATGATAAAAAACTAGACAAAAATCTAAAGAGAACAGAAAAAGAATTAATCAAAAATACTATTCTTATTAAAAGTTATAAGAGTTTTGGTCCAAGGACCCATCTGTAATGAAATAGAAAACTTCTAGGGGGTTTTGCAAAAAAAATCCAGAAAAACGGTTCAGAGTGGAAGCGTATTCGCCAGAGTATGCTTTCAGTAAACGATTCAAAAAAACACAGGAGAGGCTGACGGGCGGGTCCCACCCGTCAGGTTTGAAATTTCGAACGAGGGAGTCGGGGCTCGTCGGCGCCCAAGAGCCGCGGTGGTCGCCGGCGGTGATCCACGGCGAGGTAGGGAGATCGGTGAGTACCTCCGTGTTCAGGGCGCCATTCCGCGTCTGTGGGAGGTCGTGGTGGTCGCCGGCGAGTACCACGTCGGTGGCGACGCTTGCTCCGGTGGACGGCGGTTCGGGGACCTCACCGGAGAGAGCTGCGGGGTCAAAATTGAGGCGGGGGTTATCCTACTAGAGGTGGTACGAGGCTACGGGCGAAAGTAGGGCGGCGGAGGAGTTCTCACCGGAGAGAACGATGCCGGAGCCCGAGGCAGACGGAGGTGGCCGGAGTTGAGGAGGAAAGGCCCCTCGAGGCTCGTTCAGTGGCTGGGCGGGGTCTGGTGAGGTGGTGGAGTCGTGCGGGGGCGAGAGCAAGCTCGGGGTGCTATATATAGCCGCCTCGAGGCGGTTGCCGAGAACGGGGCTCTCCGGTGAGGTGATTACGGCGACGCTGTGGTTGCACGGGAGGGTTGAGAGGTTGAGCATCGTCGTGGGTGTTCCCTGGTTCTGTTTAGGTGCTAACCACGTCGGGATTTGGTTGCTTAGGGGGACCTCGACGGAACGGGGCGGCGCGGGCCCGTCGGCGGCAGGGAGCGCGCTCTGTGTGTGCCGCGCCACGGCGACGGTGCTGCATGCGTGCGCTGGCGAGGAAATGGCCACGCGGAGCCACCAGGGGGTTTGGGTGGCGCCGAATGGCGTTGAGCCGCCGTTTTGCTCCCTGTCGACCGTTACGGTGATTCGGCCGCCGCAAGACACGCCGGCGAAGGCGGGCCAGGGCGCCACCGACGCCAGGAAGGCGCCAAGCGCGCATGTGAGGCCCCGGACAAGCAAGCTAGGCCGTGAGCAACGTGCCAAGTGCACTGTGAGCATGTGACTGAATTTGTGACGAAGATCGACACCGAAACTCTGAACTTAACTGAAGATGAACAGAAATAGTGCATGCAAGGTGTTCGACAGAATGATCTAGGCATGTAGGGATTTTTCCTTGAGCTGGTTTTTGGTGGAGGGCCCTCTCATTGCATCTAGAGGCTGCCTGAATATTTGTAGAATTTTTGGAGAGGTGTAGATATGAATTTCACCAAATTTGGCAAATCTGGTCCAAACTTGCAGTGAGTGAAATTTGAAATTTTTGAAAAGGAGAAGAGTGGATCAAGATGGTTCTGGGTTGTGGTTACAAAGGACTATCCAGGGGTGTTGAGTTGAGGTCAAAAATCAAAAGCATTAGGGTACTTGCTTTGTAATTCACCTAGGCTCAAAAGAAAAGACAAAATTATTTTGGGGAGGAGAAATAGTTGGAATAAAATCCAAAAATGGATTTTATTAGTTTGGACAGAATGTTTGGGTTGTACCAAAGTGGGAGGAGGGGTTTTGGGAAAATTTCACCATAGGAGGCATGGTAAAATTTAGAAAGGATCAAAACCAAATAAAAGCCCAAAAACTAAAAGGGTTTTCTTTTTAAAAGAAACTAAATCCAAGAAAAAGATTTTTGAGAGGGCAAACTTAGAAGATGGTTTTTAGGAAGGGTTTAAATGACCTTCTTTCAAACCAAGCAAGGCTCTTTTTGAAAACAAAATCACAAAATTTTTTGGAGTGTCACAAGTTGGGTTTCTCTGTGCTGGAGCAGTATCTATAAAAACTGGAGATGGTTTATTATCTCCTGGCGTTTGGATCTTTTGCAAAGGCCTTGTTTGTAACCCTTCAGATTCTAACATAGTCATCTTCCCCTTGCATGCCTTGTATAGAAGAACGGTGCTTTAATTATAAAACATGCGACAATAGAGAGATGGAATAGGCACTGAAGAATAGAAAGGCATGACATATTGACATGTATTCCCTCCATACGGAAAAAATGGATGGGTGTAGGCGTATTTCAGTTCTAGATACATCCTTTTTTATCCATTTCGGCAACATGTAATCCGAACGGAGGGAGTATGGTGTAAGAGCTAGGGATACGACAGGACAACACCGCAAAAAAATAGTAGTTAAATGTAAAACTATATGCTAGCGGAATACGTACAGAAATAACTAAGGCAACATACACGTGTATGATTGGGAAAATAAGATGGCATTGCAACAGAGCACTAGAACAGCACTTCAATGTAAAAAAAACATGGTATGGCAGACAGATGAAGTGCATACTGATGAATAACAATGCATAAGATATTCAGAAGCATGATGTCCAAATTAAGCAGATGGCATTGCCATAGAGTAGAATGACAATACATGAATTTGAAAACATGTTATCATGAATGGAATAGGTACTAAAAAACAGGAAGGCATGACATATTTACATGCATGATCAGCATGCTAAGCACATGGCATTGCAACAGAGTAGATACACTCCAGGACATTATATGCATGTTGTACCCATTTCACAGGCCAAGTTAGAGCAAGGACCTTGTGGGGTGAAGAGGATTCATCATCTTTCTGCAAGTCTTCTGAAGAACTGCCTTCACATGTTCCATCATATTGGGTATCATTAACATCAAGTTTATTGGCCTTTACATTGCTCCGTGAGGTTCTTGTGGATATATTAGTGTGTGCAATTATATCTGACATGCATGGAAGACAACTAGTAGTTAGATTTATGTAATGAGTGCCTGTAGGAGACGACATAAATAGTAGGACTGGGGTTAACTAGCAGCAACATGTCTCATAAACTAAAGGGAGAACACAGATGAAAGCTACAGAATATGTATCGTTTCTACTCGAGATTAACTAGATGGCACACAAAAGTATTAAAGAACAACATAGGTAATACTAGAAGTTGTATAATACTATAATCACCAGTGTGTGGGATAGCATTGGCTGATGGATGATAACTATGGAACAACGTTATCTAAAGAACAAGTATCTTAGCTGAACTATGGAACAGCGTGAACTCCTGAACAAGACCCGTAAGAGATACACATGAATATACAGTGAAATGTGATGATCTATTTTCCATGCTTAGATGAATAACAATGCCATAAATGTTGCACACAAGTAAGATGAGGGTACAACCTATCTGGCTGCCATCCATAAGAGTGAGCATCATGTGCTGACTTGTCGATGGCCCTGCAGTTGTTGTGGCTGTCCATGTCGGGCACGCGCATTCGATTCAGGGAACTGCTGAGTGGGGACTATAGCTCCCTTCTGGTGTATGCTTCCCTTGTTGGAGCAGCTGCGGTGAGTCGGAAGACGGTGTGTCTGAAGATGCAGATAATGCATAATGTTAAGAATGACATATCTCTTTGATCTGAAGAAATACACTAAGAGATCAACAGCAAGGTACGAGAGTGGTCACATGTCTGTTGACTGAAGACTAAATTGGGGTCACACGATTTTATTTTATTTTGGTACAGTCCAATCTACACCGGATGGCCTGATGGCCGTCTTGTGCCTCCCGGCTGACACTGTTCGGAATCTTCCCCGAAGAGCCAGCGACCAACGGCAGAGCAGCCTGCCTCCACCATCCGTGGCCCCGGCCAAAACCCCGCTCCCCGCCCCACTGCACTGCCGTGGTTGCGCGCCCCGGACCAATCCACAAAGACTACCCGTCATCCAGATCCAGCGGCGGCAGTACCTTCAACCCACGCAACTCTAAAAGATAGCCATCTAAGCGCTGCTTCCGTGGCGAACTTGCGGCCCCGCACCCTTATGTTAGACACCAGCCAACCGGCCTAGGAGCTCCACCGCCTTGAGGGGTGCTGCTTCCCATTGGAAATCGATTGGCCCAGAATAAAAATTCAGACAACTGACGCCTAAATAAAGTGATTTGAGATGAGGGTGCGACCTATCCGGCGGCATGGTGAAGTAGGCAGGTCCAGCTGTCAAGTCGGTGAGGCCGGCGCAGTTGCGGTGGCGACCGGCAGCAGGGAAAGAGCGATGTCGCGACGGTCGACGGCTAAGCGGATGCAGCGCCAGGACTCTGGACGGATCCGAAGATGGAGCCGCTCCGGCGCCGTGAACAATGGCGGGGGTGAATCGGCTCCGGTACGGTTCACGCGGCCGTCATCGAGGCAACACCAGCAGCACGGAGTAAGAGGCATACGGCCCAGTGCACGACGGCAAATGGACAGCGTCTCCGGCAATAGGGAGGAGGGCGGCTGTGAAATTGGTGTGGTGGGGGGCGCCATGGAGGTGGGGCTGAGGTTTCGTGCCTCGGGAGAAGGGAGCTTCCCGTGGAGAAGGTGAGCGGGCGGGGCGGGGGGAGGGGGGGCATTGGGAGGGGAGTGGAACCATGTCTTACGGATGCATTTGTCTGAAATGTGAGGGGGAGTTACAGTTCTACCCTTGCCTATTGGCTTCTTGGCTTGGGTCTGTGTATTTAGGGTCAGGGATAGTAGAGTAACTTTGCTTCTCCCCAAATAGTTGG
Organism: Triticum dicoccoides; assembly: GCF_002162155.2. Taxonomy (NCBI): domain Eukaryota; kingdom Viridiplantae; phylum Streptophyta; class Magnoliopsida; order Poales; family Poaceae; genus Triticum; species Triticum dicoccoides. The sequence goes on along the minus strand of NC_041393.1, from coordinate 725,599,252 downwards.
CGGGTGCGATTTCGGGCGAGGAGGGCGTGTTTTGAACTATAGTGGGCGCGAGCGATTTCGGGCGAGGAGAGCGTGTTTTGAAATAGTGGGCGTGAGCTATTTCGGGCGAGGGGAGCGTGTTTTGCCGACCATGGTTTATGAATTATTTGGCACATGTCATTTCGGCCGAGGAGAAGGCGCGCTTGGATGAAGTTATGAACCTACCCTCGATGTACAACGGACCAATTGATGCGTGTCACACATAAGGCGGTAATTTCGCGTCTCCCATTTATTTGCTTGGGTGAATTCCACCTAGCAGAGAGGATGTTTAATGGTTCCTTCAAATCTTGGGAGAACAAGCATCCACGTCTACATTACCAAGTTGATTTGAATCAAATTTTGAAATATTAGCTTGCCACTTCTTTTTTAGATGGAGAGATGATGCTCGGGAGTAATGTATTTTTACATGCTCGTTGCTAGCGATTTACTATATGACAAATAGTTGACCCACTCAAAAACGCGAATCAAACCCAAAACGAAATATCTCGATTCAATGAAATAGCTCGTTCAGTAGGTCAAAATAGTGAACTAAATCCAAAATTGAACACCTCAATCGAGTAGCATGTTGTACAGTATTATAGTACTCCATGAACATGTTGAAATATCTCGATTCCTTACATGCTTTCCATGCACAGAGAAGCTACTCATCGAGGTGAAACTTCTTTCCTATAAGTAAACGGTAATCACAACGTAGCTCAACTTTTTCATAATTTTCCCAAATTACGATGACAAGTGTAGTGTTCAAAACTGCATCTACGCACTGCACCGAAAGAAATGTTTTTAGTGTTTTTTCTCACGTGATCACCTGCATCGTTTTTATGATCTACTACTATAGTAGCCTAGGCTAGTCATAGTGGAAAGTAACTTAGACTACTCCAGTAACTCTATAGTTACCCTAAGAGCAAGTACTACCTCCGTCCTGGTTTACTCTTCCAATTTTGTAGTATCAAAATTTGACCATAGATTTAACTGACAAAATGTTAATGCATGTTGCTAAGAACTATATCGTTGGATTCGTGTTTGAACATAATTTCAAGTGGTGTAATTTTTAGTGACATGCATTGGCATTTTATTAGGTAAATCTATGGTCAAAATTTTATACTAAATACGAGGTAGAATTCCCTCTCTCCCAAAATTCTTGTCTTACATTTGTTTAGATATGGATGTATCTAACACTAAAATGTAACTAGATACACCCGTATTTAGACAGATTTAAGACAAAAATTTTGGGACGGGGGGAGTATAAAAGTGGGCTATGTAGGCCAAAACATGTGCCAGTTTCACTTGTGATGCATTTGGCATCGATGCCCCTCCATTGCTCACCTGGTGCCCCAATCTGGATCACCTACTTTGCTCCGGTGCCAAATTAACTCACGCAATGAAAAAACACTTGTTTGGGAGAGTGAGAGGCTGGTGTAGTTGGTTTGATTGATTCGTTTATACATGTGGGTCTGTGTGCACAACGGTGCCAACTCTCTCACATCACGAGAGCGGTGCCAAAATCTTTTGATTTGACATCGATGCGTATTATGTGGCATGATGTCTACTACACAACCTTCTTCTTGTAGACGTTGTTGGGCCTGCAAGTGCACAGGTTTGTAGGACAGTAGCAAGTTTCCCTCAAGTGGATGACCTAAGGTTTATCAATCCGTAGGAGGCATAGGATGAAGATGGTCTCGCTCAAACAACCCTGCAACCAAATAACAAAGAGTCTCTTGTGTCGCCAACACACCCAATACAATGGTAAATTGTAAAGGTGCACTAGTTCGGCGAAGAGAAGGTGATACAAGTGCAAAATAGATAGTAGATGTAGGTTTTTGTAATCTGAAAATATAAAAACAGCAAGGTAGCTAATGATAAAAGTGAGCACAAATGGTATCACAATGATAGGAAACAAGGCCTAGGGTTCATATTTTCACTAGTGCAAGTTCTCTCAACAATAATAACATAGATAGATCATATAACAATCCCTCAACATGCAACAAAGAGTCACTCCAAAGACACTAATAGCGGAGAACGAACGAAGAGATTATGGTTGGGTACAAAACCACCTCAAAGTTATTCTTTCGGATCAATCTATTCGAGAGCTCGTACTAGAATAACACCTTAAGACACAAATCAACCAAAACCCTAATGTCACCTAGATACTCCATTGTCACCTCAAGTATCCGTGGGCATGATTATACGATATGCATCACACAATCTCAGATTCATCTATTCAACCAACACAAAGTACTTCAAAGAGTGCCCCGAAGTTTCGACCGGAGAGTCAAGAACGTGTGCCAACCCCTATGCATAGGTTCATGGGCGGAACCCGGAAGTTGGTCACCAAAAAATACATCAAGAGGCACATGATATCCCATTGTCACCACAGATAAGCACGGCAAGACATACATCAAGTGTTCTCATAAAAGACTCAATCCGATAAGATAACTACAAAGTGGAAAACTCAATTCGTCGCAAGAGGGTAGAGGGGGAGAAACATAATAAGATCCAACTACAATAGCAAAGCTCGGGATACATCAAGATCATGCCATAGAGGGAACACGAGAGAGAACACAAGAGAGAGAGATCAAACACATAGCTACTGGTACATACCCTGAGCCCCGAGGGTGAACTACTCCCTCCTCGTCATGGATAGCACCGGGATGATGAAGATGGTCACCGGTGATGGGATCCCCCTCCGGCAGGGTGCTGGAACAGACTCCCGAGAGGTTTTTGGTGGCTACAGAGGCTTGCAGCGGCGGAACTCCCGATCTATCTTGATATTTGATAGTTTTAGGGTACGTAGGATTATATAGGCGAAAGAAGTCGGTCGGGGGGTGCTCGAGGGGTCCACGAGACAGGGGGCCGCGCCCTGTAGAGGGGGGGGGGGGCGCCCCCTATCTCCTGGGCTCCTCAAGGATCTTCTGACTTGATCTCCAAGCCTCCAGGATGATAATCTTCCAAAAAAACACGTTGCCGAAGGTTTCATTCGGTTTGGACTCCGTTTGATATTCCTTTTCTTTGAAATACCGAAACAGGCAATAAAACAGCAATATGGGCTGGGCCTCCGGTTAATAGGTTAGTCCCAAAAGTAATATAAAAGTGTATAATAAAGCCCATAATCATTCAAAACGATAATAATATAGCATGAATGCTTCATAAATTACAGATACGTTGGAGACGTATTAGCATCCCCAAGCTTAATTCCTACTCATCCTCGAGTAGGTAAATGATAAAAGAAAGAATTTATGAAGTGTGAATGCTAGAAGGTGCACAAGTTTGATCAATGATAATTTCAATAAACTTTTCTAGCATGATAATATGTCATAACAGTAGTTCATCTCATAAAACTTTTCATAATCAAGTAACTAGCAATTCACATGTTAAAGCATAGACCATAAACTTTCTTGAAAACTAGCAAATTTCATTCTTAGTCATCAAACAATTGTAATTCATCTTACTTTCAGGAAGAGTCTATGTCAGAGCTTTGGTTTAGCAAACTTCACATACTCAACTATCATATAGTCTTCGACAATTGCTAACACTCACGCAATACTTGTGGTTATGAAGTTTTAATCAGACACAGAGAAAGATTGGGGCTTATAATGTTGCCTCCAAACGTGTTCACCATTCGGTGATGTCAACAATAATAGTTCATGCTAACGTACATCCAATTTGGATATATATATCAGGATCATCCCACCAAAAAGTGCTTGCCAAAGGATAAATTGAAAAAAAGGGAAAGGTGAAGATCACCTTGACTCTTGCATAAAGGAAAAGACATAAAGTAAAAGATAGGCCCTTTGCAGAGGGAAGCAGAGGTTGTCATGCGCTTTTAGGGTTGGATACACAAAATCTTAATGGGAAAGAACGTCACTTTATATTGCCCCTTGTATATGGACCTTTATTATGCAGTCCGTTGCTTTTATTGCTTCCATAACAAGTTCGTACAAAGCTTATTTTCTCCACACTAATAAGTCATGCATATTTAGAGAGCAATTTTTTTTGCTGGCACCGACGACAACTTACTTGAAGGATCTTACTCAATCCATAGGTAGATATGGTGGACTCTCATGGCAAAAACTGGGTTTAAGGATATTTGGAAGCACAAGTAGTATCTCTACTTGGTGCTAGGAATTTTGGCTAGCATGAGGGGGAAAGGCAAGCTCAACATGTTTGAATGATCCATGACAATATACTTTAACTGAGATGCGAGAAAACATAACCCATTACGTTGTCTTCCTTGTCCAACATCAACTCTTTAGCATGTCATACTTAATGAGTGCTCACAATTATAAAACACTAGTAGAAAAGGGGGCAATGGCCCAGGAAGGTTCAACCCATTAGTCTCGGTTCTGCCACGAACCGGGACAAATGGAGGTATTTGTCCCGGTTCGTGAGCCCAGGGGGCCGGCCGGGCCACGTGGGCCATTGGTCCTGGTTCGTCCGGACCTTTTGGTCCCGGTTGGTGGGACGAACCGGGACCAATGGGCCTGGCTCCTGGCCCACCACTAGTGGTCCCGGTTGGTGGCATGAACCGGGACCAAAGGCTTCCCTTTAGCCCCGGTTGATGCCACCAACCGGGACCAATGGTGGTGCCTATTTATACCCCCTCGCACAAGAGCAGAGCACACTGCTCTGTTTTTTCTGGCCGAGGGGGAGAGGGCTTGGTGGTGCTCTAGCTCACCTCCTATGCACACAAGGTGTTCGATGGAATGCCCGAGCCACACTACTTAAGGTTTCTCCTCTCCAAGCTCGACCACCAAGCTCCATTTTCCTCAATATTTATCTAGGTTTAGGGGTCCGTCACGCCCCGTCCCCGTATTCACCGCCATCGATCACCCGCGCCGATCTCATCGCCGGCACCACCGTCGTGAGCCTCTTGTTCTTATCTTCTTTCTAAAAGGAAAAATATTCTTACTTGTATGTTTAGATAGATACTTGTATTATTTTCTTACTTTTATTATTGCATCTTATATAGTGCGATGGTTTTGGTATCCGCCCCCGTCGGCCCTCGTCCTGTCTATGATTCGGATGTGGTATATATTATCTTTTCATAACTATTGGTTCATTTATTGTTTATGAAAATTATGCCGACCAACATGACATATATTTTATTTATCTAGGAGGTTGTTGAACCGGAAATTCCAACCGACCCAATTGTCGAGAGGTTAAATTTAGTTGAAGAAGAAAACAATTTCTTGAAGGAAAAAATAAAAAAACTTGAGGAGGAGAAGATGATATTGGAGTTGCATGTTGCGGATGTCGTCAATGATCACAAGATCAAGATGGATGCAATTCGCTTGAAGATGAGAAAGATTAGAAAATATGCCATTCATAACGAGGCTTGGTATCATTATGCCGTTGGATCAGTTGTTACCTTGGTTGCGATTATGATCGCATTTGTTTTCGCATTGAAATGTTTTACATAGTTTCAATGTATGGTTTAATTAATTTAGATGCTCTGCAGAGCTTTATGTTGTTAGATGAGAACTATGTATGTACTTTGGTTTTTATGTGATGATGAACTTCTATTAATTTGGTCACTTAATTATCTATTCATGATGTTTTGTAATGATTTTTGACACACTTAATTATATATAATGCACGCAGATGAACCGGTAATGGATACGGTGACAGACACACCTCCGAGTACATTAAGGGCGTGCATGATTTTCTCGAAGTGGCTGAGGCAAACAGGCAGAATGGTTTTATGTGTTGTCCATGCCCTATATGTGGGAATACGAAGTCTTACTCTGACCGTAAAATCCTTCACACCCACCTGCTTTACAAGGGTTTCATGCCACACTATAATGTTTGGACGAGGCACGGAGAAATAGGGGTTATGATGGAAGACGACGAGGAAGAAGAGTACGATGACAACTATGTGCCCCCTGAATACGGTGATGCTACTGAACATCAAGAGGAACCAGACGATGTGCACGATGGTGCTGCAACGGGCGATGCCCGGTATGCGGTGCATTGCGGTATAAGATCAGACGAGATGACCCTGGTGATGTTGACGGCGAGCCTCCCAGGAAGAGGGTTCCTGCGAAGGTGATGTGGTATGCTCCTATAATACCACGGTTGAAACGTCTGTTCAGAAACGGAGAGCATGCCAAGTTGATGCGATGGCACAGTGAGGACCGTAAGAAAGACGGGAAGTTGAGATCACCCGCTGACGGGTCGTAGTGGAGAAAAATCAAGAGAAAGTACTGGGATGAGTTTGCAAAGGACCCAAGGAACGTACGGTTTGCTTTAAGCGCGGACGGCATTAATCCTTTTAGGGAGCAGAGCAGCAATCACAGCACCTGGCCCGTGACTCTATGTATGTATAACCTTCCTCCTTGGATGTGCATGAAGCGGAAGTTCATTATGATGCCAGTTTTCATCCAAGGCCCTAAGCAACCCGGCAATGACATTGATGTGTACCTAAGGCCATTAGTTGAAGAACTTTTACAGCTGTGGAATGGAAACGGTGTATGTACGTGGGATGAGCACAAAAAGGAGGAATTTGACCAAAAGGCATTGCTGTTCGTGACCATCAACGATTGGCCCGCTCTCAGTAACCTTTCAGAACAGACAAACAAGGGATACCATGCATGCACGCACTGTTTACTTGACACCGATAGTATATACCTGGGAAGCTGCAGGAAGAATGTGTACCTGGGCCATCGTCGATTTCTTCTGACCAACCATCAATGTCGAAAGAAAGGGAAGCATTTCAAAGGCGAGGCAGATCACCGGAAGAAGCCCGCCATGCGTACCGGTGATCACGTACTTGCTATGGTCAATGATTTACACATAATCTTTGGAAAGGGTCCCGGCAGACTAGCTGTTCTGAATGACGCTGAGAATCACGCACCCATGTGGAAGAAGAAATCTATATTTTGGGACCTACCCTACTGGAAAGACCTAGAGGTCCGCTCTTCGATCGACATGATGCACGTGACGTAGAACCTTTGCGTGAACCTGCTAGGCTTCTTGGGCGTGTATGGGAAGACAAAAGATACACCTGAGGCACGGGAGGACCTGCAACGCTTGCACGAAAAAGAGGGCATGCCTCCGAAGCAGTATGAAGGTCCTGCCACCTACGCTCTTACGAAAGAAGAGAAAGAAATCTTCTTTCAATGCCTGCTCAGTATGAAGGTCCCGACTGGCTTCTCGTCGAATATAAAGGGAATAAAAAATATGCCAGAGAAAAAGTTCCAGAACCTAAAGTCTCATGACTGCAACGTGATTATGACGCAACTGCTTCCGGTTGCATTGAGGGGGCTTCTACCAGAAAATGTCCGATTAGCCATTGTGAAGCTATGTGCATTCCTCAATGCAATATCTCAGAAGGCGATCGATCCAGAAATCGTACCAACGCTAAGGAGTGATGTGGCGCAATGTCTTGTCAGTTTTGAGCTGGTGTTCCCACCATCCTTCTTCAATATCATTACGCACGTCCTAGTTCATCCAGTCGACGAGATTATCATTCTGGGGCCCGTATTTCTACACAATATGTACCCCTTTGAGAGGTTCATGGGAGTCCTAAAGAAATATGTTCGTAACCGCGCTAGGCCAGAAGGAAGCATCTCCATGGGCCATCAAACAGAGGATATCATCGGGTTTTGTGTTGACTTCATTCCTGGCCTTAAGAAGATAGGTCTCCCTAAATCGCGGTATGAGGGGAGACTGACTGGAAAAGGAACGCTTGGAAGGGACTCAATAATATGCAGGGACGGATATTCTTGGTCTCAAGCACACTACACAGTTCTACAGAACTCTACCTTGGTGACCCCGTATGTCGATGAACACAAGAACAGTCTGCGCTCCAAACACCCGGAGCAGTGCGACGACTGGATTACATGTGAACACATCAGGACTTTCAGCAGTTGGTTGGAAACACGTCTCAGAGGTGACATCACTGTTTGTGATGAGCTGTACTTGTTGTCCAGGGGACCATCTTCGACTGTAATGATTTCGAAAGGATACGAGATAAATGGGAATACATTTTACACGATTGACCAAGATGAAAAGAGCACCAACCAAAACAGCGGTGTCTGCTTTGATGCAGCAACCGACAGGGGAAAGGACACATATTATGGTTACATAGTAGACATATGGGAACTTGACTACGGAGTAGATTTTAAGGTCCCTTTGTTTAAGTGCAAGTGGGTCAATCTGTCAGGAGGCGGGGTACAGGTAGACCCACAGTACGGAATGACAACAGTGGATCTGAAAAATCTTGGGTACACTGACGAACCGTTCGTCCTAGCCAATGATGTGACACAGGTTATCTATGTGAAGGACATGTCTACCAGACCGAGGAAAAGAAAAGATAAGGAAGTGAATACATCATACTAAGAGCCAAAGCGCCACATAGTTCTTTCAGGAAAAAGGGACATCCTGGGAGTGGAGGGCAAGACAGACATGTCTGAAGAGTATGAAAAGTTTCATGAAATTCCCCCCTTCAAAGTCAAGGCTGACCCAAGCATCCTGATAAATGATGAAGATTATCCATGGTTACGGCGCAATAAGCAAACGACACAAGCGAAGAAAAAGTGAAGACTTTCTCCCGCAACTATTACGATGATACCATGCCAACTTTGTAACAGACGAGTTTGATACCATTGTCCGTTTTGTACATGCACATGCTATGCCAACTTTTTCAGAGTTTATTTGAAAACTATGAATTTGGAAACCTCGCCAACCGAAGGGCGCTCAGACCGGTTTATAAGCCCGTCCCTCTACGCCTTGTTGAGCTCACAAACTTGTGATTCACACAAATTTCAAAGAATTCAAATTTTAACTATTCAAATTTGAAAACTAAAGGCACAAACAGAAAGTTTATAATTGTCCTAAACCAAATGGCACTAACAAAAAGTTTATAATTTTGCTGACCTATAAGCAAAAAGAATTAAAAAATAAAGCAAAAAACCAAAAGAAAATAAATAATGCAGAAAAAAAAACAAAAAAACTTGAAAAAAAATAAAAATAGCAACAATAAGTATTTTGTTGTAAGTAGAAACAAAATAAAATAAATAAAGCAACAAAGAAAACAAAAAAAGTGTTTTCAAAATTTTAAACTAATGGCACTAACAGAAAGTTTATATTTTTTCAAAAACTAAAAGCACTAACAGAAAGTTTATAATTTTGCTGACCTAAAAGAAAAAAAGAATTAAAAAATAAAGCAAAAAACCAAAGGAAAATAAATAATGCAGAAAAGAAAATAAAAAACTTGAAAAAATAAAAATAGCAACAATCAGTATTTTGTTGTAAGTAGAAAAAAAATAAAGCAACAAAGAAAACAAAAAAAGTATTTTCAAATTTTAAAACTAATGGCACTAACAGAAAGTTTATATTTTTTCTAAAACTAAAAGCAAAAAGAAATAAAAAATAAAGCAAAAAAAGTGTCACCTACTGGGCCTGAATACGACTAGAAACCCTACCATGGGCCAGGATTCAGGCCCGCGGAAGGCCCAGTAGGCCCATAGGCGCAGATTGCGGAATTAGGCTCGAAAGCCTGCTTTAGAGAGGAGCTCGAGAGGGAAGCCGCACCGCACCTTATAAACAGGTGCGGCTCCCTCTCAACTAGCGAGGTGGGACTAAACTTTGGGCGTGGGGCAGCACGCGGCCTTTGGTCCCGGTTGGTGGCACCAACCGGGACTAAAGGGGGCATTGGTCCCG
>NC_041393.1:725583374-725589257 GCF_002162155.2 Triticum dicoccoides | reverse complement strand
CCACGCCCCTGCCCCGGCCCGCCGTGGTCGTCGCCGACGCCCTCGCCATCCCCGCCGTCACCCTCGCCAGCCGCCCCCGTTGTGAGCCGCCACCGTCGAGGCTCTGTGTTCAGAGCTTGCATTTTTTTCATTGCATTGTTTTGCTTATGTATATTTTTTGTTCATTGCATTTTTTAGATATATAATGTATATATGTATGTGGTAGCTATATGATGAATGGATGTGGCTTTCTATGTATGAATATAATGTTCATAGCATTTTTTGATTTATATATATTTTTTCATATATATATATTAATTTTTTATTTAGGTTGTTAGTAGATATTGATTTTAGGTTAGTGCATTTGAATTAGGTTAGTGTAGAGGAAAAAGTAAAATAAGGAAAAGGAAGAAAAGAGGAAGAAGGAAGAAGGAAGAAGAAGAAGAAAAAGAAGGAGAGGAAAAAGGAAAATAAGTAGAGAAAGGAGAAGAAGAAGGAGAAGACGAGGAGAGGAAGAAGAGGAAGAAGAAGAAAAAAGAGGAGAATAAGAAGGAATAGAGGAGCTTCTTCTCCTTTTTTTCTCCTCTTTTTTTAAGGGTGTCGAGGGTGTCGAGGATCACCGAGGGGTCAAGGGTCGGGAACTAGGGTACAGGGTCGAGGGTCGTTAAGGGGTCAAGGGTCGAGGGTTTCAGGGTCGAGGGTTCGAGGGTTCTATAGGGTCGAGGGATCGAGGGTCGAGGGTTCCAGGGTCGTCTAGGGGTCGAGGGTTCCAGGGTCGTCGAGGGTTCCTAGTGTCAAAGTATAGAAGAAATCCATGGCTTCATCATTAGCCGGAAGTAACCAGGGCATGATGGTACGAAGTCCTCCAAAGTTATTCTGGAATGGAGTCCTGGATAGGATAATTTGCCTTTTTTATGAATTTCAGCAAAGGCCTTCCAAATAAAGATATTCGGAAGGTTCTTGCTGAACTTTGTACCAAAAAGCGAATTATCCTATCTGGGACTCCGTTCCAAAATAACTTTGGAGAGCTTCGTACCATCATGCACCTGTTACTTTCGCCTAATGATGAACACATGGTTTTGTTGAATCCTTTGACACTAGGCAACCTCCCGACCCGTCGGCGATCCTCGACCCCTTGACCCTCGACCCCTCGGCGATCCTCGACCCCTTGATAAAAAAAGAAGAAAAGAAGAAAAAAAAGGAGAAGAAAGAATAGAGGAGTTCTTCTACTCTATTATTTCTTCTCCTCTTTTTTTCTTCTTATCCCTCTTTTTTTTATCGGGAACGAGGGTCGTCGAGGGTCGCCGAGCGGTAGAGGAAACCCTAATTAAATAGCAAGTATCGTCGGTGTGAGATACATGTGGCCGTCGGTGTCGGACACTACATCCACGTCCCACAAGTGACGCGGGCGTCGATGCCCACGTCACTTGTGGGACATAGATGTAGTGTCGTCGTTGTTGTTGTCGATATACCCCCTCCCGATGGCTTCAACACGTGGGGGGGGGGGTCGATATTACCCCCTCCTTGAAGCGTTCTCGAGGCCACCCCTAACCCTTGAAGCGTTGTCGAGGCCACCCGAAACCCTAGAGACGCAGCGTCGAGGCCACTAATTAATATGATTCCTTATTGTGACTAGCTAGCTAGTTCTACGTTTGCCACTAATATATCCATATATGTCATGTTTGAATAATTGCCATGTTGTATATATTTGTGGAAACTATGGACACCCCACCCCGAGACGAAGCACAAGAAGCGTTGTTGAGGGACATAATCGCAGAAGGAAGTGATGCTGTCTGCTCGTTGATGTTTCTCAAAGACAATGATGGTCTGGAAGGAGAGGGTGAAGAAGCAGCTGGCTATGATTTACATGGCTCCGGGAGGGTGACGAAGGAGAGGGTGAAGAAGTAGACCGAGAGGACGGCTCCGGTGATCACCGAACCGAGTCCGGCCAGGTATATATATTAGTTAAGCCTGTGCTGACTAGATAATTGATGCATTCATTGTTTTGGTATGTACACATATTAATTAACTCTTGTCTTTGTTCTTTTTTCTAGCCCTTCGGATCGAGCACAACTTCGGTAAAGAGACGAGGCCCGAAGAAAAAGTTGAGCTCAGATGAAAAGTTTGAGATCATAGAAATCGCGCGCGACGGCCAACCTATTGAACCCTACCGGACAAAGAAGGCATTTGTTGCTTAGTGCGGGGTTCTGGTTAGGGACAAGATCCCGATCAGCATCCACCAATAGTATAAGCCTAAGAACAAAGACCCTGAGGTGTCTTATGTCAATGATATGCAGAAGAATGATCTTTGGATTGAGCTGAAGTCAAATTTCACCCTACCGCCAGAGGATGATCCGGAGAAGCGAGTTATAGAGCCATTAATCAAGTCTTTTGCTCTTAAGAAGATGGCAGACCTATTCAGGAATTGGAAGAAAGACCTGAATAGGTATGTCGATAAAAATGAGACACCGGAATTCAAGGGCAAATATGAGAACATCAGAGATAACTGGCCCGCATTTGTGGCCCACAAGACATCGGAAAAGAGTAAAAAGATGTTGGCGACAAAAAAGCAAAATGCTGCAAAGAAGAAGCTTCACCATCGCACGGGGTCAGGTGGCTACCTCGTAGCCCGGCCTAAGTGGGCCAAGGCTGAGAATGATCTGCTTGATAAAGGGATCGAACCAGAGACAATGAACTGGCCAGACCGTTGTCCGACTTGGTTCTTCGGGGCTGGCGGAACCTTGGACCCTGTAACAGGGAAGTGCATTTGGACGGATGAACAATTGGACATACCAGTCAAGAGGCTTCAGCAATATATCGAAGCAACGCAGCAAGGGACGTTCGTTCCAGACAGGGAGAAGGACGAGCTCACAATGGCCCTCGGGAATCCTGAGCACCCTGGACGGACACGAGGCACGCCAGGCTCCCTTTAGTGGAAGGCTGGATTTCCGGACGCAGGGGGTTACACAACCCAGGAGAGGAGGAAGAAACTGGAGCAGAGCCAACTGCAGGCGCTGCACGAAAGGGTAATGGGGCTAGAGGAATGAGAAGTAGATCGCAACAAACAACCTGCCGAAGCTTCCCCCGAAGCTACCCTGCCATCTCAGCGGAGAAGCAGCGTGGCTTCCACCGAGCTGCTTCAGCCGGAGCATGCCTTGATGGCTACTGCCAGCTATCTCGTGGATGCTATCACAGAGTCTCAAAATTGCCACCTTATGGCGGAATGGAGCAATTTGAAGGTCAAGGCGGCTGTTGGCTCTGTTTATCCTACTAAACCCGACTCAACTTTTCACTGCCGGCCGATTCCAGAAGGATATGCTAAGGTGATGGTGGATGAAATAACGGAGGGATTTGAGGACCTCCGGCTTGACCACCCTACCGGTGAAGGGGAGTATCGGCTGGGTTCTGATCTGAAGACTCCATGCCTATGGCGGAAGGATCTCATCAACCTTCCAAACTGGACGCCTCTGCCTCCTCCTCCTCCTCCCGCGAGTCAGGGCAGTCCGCCTCCTCCACCGCCTCCTCCTCTGGCGAGTGACGATCAGGGCACTCGGCCGGCTCCTTCTCCGGCGCGTGGCGGCACTCCGCCTCTTTCTCCGCCTGCGCCGGCGCGCCCGAGCAGCCTGCCTCCTCCTTCTCTGCCTCATCAGCAAGGGCGAAAGAGACCCGCCGCCGCTCCGTCTGCTCCGGCGCGTCGTAGTCCTTCTCCTCCGCCTCGTAAGTAAGGAAAGAAGACATCCGCTCCATCTGCTCTGCCGGCGTCTAGCAGTACAGCCAAAGGCGGGAGGAGATACATATTCGGTCCTTCTCTGAAGACTTCAGAGAAGTTACCGTACGAGAGGCCCGAGGAGGAAAACGCGAAGATCGCGCAGACCGAAGTGGATGACTGGTTTCAAGGGTTGAAAGCAAAGAGACATCCACCTCCGGAGGAGAAGGTAGATCCAGTGAAAGTGAAGCGCACTCTGGCTGCCCTGGCAAGACCACCCAAGTCTCCGCCGAAAGGCAACTATGAGTGCATTATTGGAAAGGCATTTGCCGAAGCGGAGAGGTCGGGAAGTACTAAAAGTGATCAAAGGATGAAAGAACGACGAGATGGGAAACAAATTGCCCAGCTCGGCGAACAAGCGAAGCAATCGTGCCCCCCCCCCTCAAGGTGCCTGCTAGCGACATCGTCAATCCGAGGATGGTGCTCGGTTATGGCAATCCTGCAGATTACCTGCCCAATGATGTACATTATGATTTCTTGGAGGTGCAGATACAAAGATACGAGTACGGGAAGCCTCTCGTCAAAGATGAAAGTTCTCTATCAACGATGATGCGAAGATTGCATGATTGGTACATGAAAACCTGCAGAGAGTCTGAGGGGAGGAGTACTTTGTATGTGAGAGTTAAAAAGGAGCATGACCTCCTTGGAATTGAACTGTTGCCTATTCCATTTGAGGAGTTCTATCAGTTTTTCAATCAATTGGCCCTCGATAAAGCAACGGTCACCTGCTACTGTCTGTAGGTAGTACTACTTCTGTCATTAAGTCTCTCTATATAACTCAGCTCTTTCATTGCATGTATTTATAATTATCCTCACTATATTATGCAGATTGAAGATCGCCTAATTGAAGAAAAGACAAGAGGGTGATATTGGGTTCATTAACACATATCTCATAGATAAAACTGAGGTTGAATTTCATAAAGAAAATACCGAGGCCAACTTGCTACAATCGTTGGTAATAAATGAACACAAAGATATAATACTCTTTCCTTACAACTTCAAGTGAGTGTTACTGTCTTGTGGCATATTCGGTTTCCCTTATTAGTCCAGGTTATAGTAATGTAATATTGATGAGTTATGCATGTGTGCGCAGCTACCACTATATTCTCCTAGAGATTAAGCTTGAGAAGGGATTAGTAACTGTCTTAGACTCCAAACGAAAAGATCCCAAGGAGTATGCGGACATGACTGAAATGCTCGAGAAGTAAGTTAAATCGATCATTATCCACCATATCAGCAACTTTGTTCATTTCTGATATCAAGTAATTGTTTTCTTTGTATGGCAGGGCTTGGAGAAAATTCACCAAAAAAGCTCCGGGACTGCCGAAGAAGCTGCAATTTAGACACCCGAAAGTAAGTAGTATATAGTAGCATATTCCACGCATCTCCTAGTGATTCAAGCGCTAGTTTCATCAATACCATTTAGCATGCTTGCTAATTATCAGTTTGATTGGCCCCTATTTCTTGTAAAGTGGTTGTGGCAGGAACAAAGGAATGATTTCTGTGGATACTACATTTGCGAGTCCATCCGCCACACGACCTGTGAGCGGGGCTAGTCCGACAAACAATATGAAGTGCGTAAATAACAATATTCACAATTTTATTTTATTACCATCATTTGTGTTGAGTTTCATTCATATATATATATATATATATATATATATATATATATATATATATATATATTGACCCCCTTCTTAAAATTAGATGTTTCGGATGCGGGATGAACTCCCAGCACCAGATCGCCTGCGAGCAATTCAAGAGGAATTGGCGGCATTCTTTCTTGTCCACGTGATCGCTGAAGACGGAGAATACTATGTGGACCACACGTCAGTATGTTACGAGATTATATTTGTAAAAGATAATTATTGTATATATGTAGCCGGTAGTGTCGGATAGATATACGAGAACTTGTTGTTCGACAAATCTCTCGGAGAAGGAGAGGTGGTCGATATCACTTCTCTCTGTACGCATATATGTTCATGACGATCTTGTTTGCTTACTAGCTAGCTAGCGTGTCTAGCTAGTCCTCTCTATATGTATGTATAGTACGTAGCGTCGACCAAGCACGGACAAAAGAGAGGACACTTCTCTCTATTAATTAGCTAGCTAACACAATATATGAAACACCTAAATTA
>NC_041393.1:725554522-725583059 GCF_002162155.2 Triticum dicoccoides | reverse complement strand
TATTGGTCCCGGTTGATGCCACCAACCGGGACCAAAGGCCCTCCTGCCTGGGCTCAGCGGACAGGCCACGTGGAGGCCCATCTGTCCCGGTTCTGGATTGAACCGGGACTAAAGGGTCAGGGCATTAGTACCGACCCTTTAGTCCCGATTAATGAACGGGGACTAAAGGCCCTCACCAACCGGGATTATAGGCCCTTTTTCTACTAGTGAAAGATGTCTATGATAATATATTTATATGTGAAATCTCTCTTCCTTCAATATTATTTCATGAATTGTTCAAATGACTAATACAATGCTTGCTAACCGTCAATAAATTTACAACCTCTACTTATTAGATGTATAGTCATTACTCCCCATGGGATCAGCAAATGAAACATATATAATTTCAGATTTATGACATTCAACCCATTCAACCATTTACTCAAAGGATATAAGTGAAGCACACAAGTAAATGACAAAATAGTCCAAAAAGATATAAGTGAAGATCAATGAGTAGCTAAATAATTATGCAACTATGTGAAGACTCTCTCTCATTAAAGAATTTCAGATCTTGGTATTGTATTCAAACAGCAAGCAAAACAAAATAAAATGACGATGCAAGGATAGCACAACTCATGTGAAGAAGCAAAGACTTAGGCTCTACCGATACTAACCGATAGTTGTCGAAGAAGAAAGGTGGGATGCCTACCAGGCCATCCCCAAGCTTAGATGCTTGAGACTTCTTGAAATAATATCCTGGGGTGCCTTGGGCATCCCCAAGCTTGAGCTTTTATGTCTCCTTAATTCCTCCCATATCATGGTTTCTCTTCTTTTTATCAAAAGCTTTATTCACAACAAACTCAACAAGAACTCGTGAGATAGGTTAGTATAAACCAATGCAAAACCTTATAATTTTCTACTGTAAATAATCACTAAAATTATTATTCAACAGTGCATACTAAATGCCTCTGCATATTTAATACTCCTGTCATCAAATAGAATCATTAAACAAGCAAACATATGCAAACAATGCAACCATAACAGCAATCTGTCAAAACAGTACAGTCTGTAAAGAATGCAAGAGTATCAATACTTCCCTAACTCCAAAAATTATGAACTAAAATTCCCACTGTAATAAATTTATCAGAGCTTAATATTCAAAAATATTCAATGTTATACCATTCTCTGTCTTTTCTAGGGAACTTTTGCAACAGCGGTAAACTTTCTGTTTTCAAACAGCAATATGTATACTTGCAAAGCAAGAATGGCAAAGGCTATCCTTTACATTTTTATTGAAAATAAAGATGCAAAACATTATTATAAATAACAGCAAGCAAATACTAACAAGATAAAATGACGCTCCAAGCAAAACACATATCATGTGGCGAATAAAAATATAGCTCCAAGTAAAGTTACCGATGAACGAAGATGAAAGAGGGGATGCCTTGCGGGGAATACCCAAGCTTAGGCTCTTGGTTTTCCTTGAATATTACCTTGGGGTGCCTTGGTAATCCCCAAGCTTAGGCTCTTGCCACTCCTTATTCCGTAGTCCATTGAAACTTCACCCAAAACTTGAAATTTTCAACCACACAAAACTCAAAACAAAACTCGTAGGCTAAGTTAGTATAAGAAAATAAAACCACCACTTAGGTACTGTAATGAACTCATTCTAAATTCATATTGGTGTAAAACCTACTGTATTCCAACTTCTCTATGGTTCATACCACTTAATACTACCCATAGATGCATCAAAATAAGCAAACAACACAATGAAAATAGAATCTGTCAAAAACAGAACAGTCTGTAGTAATCTGTATCAAACGTATACTTCTGTAACTCAAAAAATTCCGAAATAAATTGCTGGACCTGAGGAATTTGTCTATTAATCATCTTCAAAAAGAATCAACCTAAAATCGCTCTCCAGTAAACAATGGGAGCTATTCTCGTGAGCGCTAAAGTTTCTGTTTTTTACAGCAAGATCACATAAACTTCACCCAAGTCTTCCCAAAGGTTCTACTTGGCACTTTATTGAAACAAAAGCTATAAAACATGATTACTACAGTAGCATAATCATGTGGACACACAAAAACAGTAAGGATAAATATTGGGTTGTCTCCCAACAAGCGCTTTTCTTTAATGCCTTTCTAGCTAGGCATGATGATGGCAATGATGCTCACAAAAAAATAAGAATTGAAACATAAAGAGAGCATCATGAAGCATATGACTAGCACATTTAAGTCTAACCCACTTCCTATGCATAGGGATTTTGTGAGAAAAGAACTTATGGGAACAATAATCAACTAGCATAGGATGGGACAACAAGCATAACTTCAAAAATTGAAGCACATAGAGAGGAAACTTGACATTATTGCAACTCCTACAAGCATATGTTAATCCCTCATAATAATTTTCAGTAGCATCATGAATGAATTCAACAATATAACCAGCACATAAATCATTCTTTTCATGATCTACAAGCATAGAAAATTTACTACTCTCCACATAAGCAAAATTCTTTTCATTCGGAATAGTAGGAGTATCATAAGAGACTTGAACACTAAAAATTGTTTCCACATTAAAAGAGTAACGTTCAGAAAAAGGGTAATCATAATCATGACAAGATTTGTAAATATAATCATCACTACTTTTTATAGCATAAGTTTCATCACAATAATCATCATAAGTAGCAACTCCGTTCTCATCATAATCGATTGAAACCTCTCCCAAGATAGTGGAATCACTAAATAAAGTTGACACTCTTCCAAATCCACTTCCATATTCATCACAATAAAATTCAACATCCTCCAAAATAGTGGGATCATTACTTCCTAAAGTTGACACTCTTCCGAACCAACTTTCATCAATATAATCATCATAGGTAGGAGGCATGCTATTATCATAACAACTTTGCATATCAAAACTTGGGATGCTAAAAATATCATCTTCATTAAACATAGCATCCACAAGCTTGGGACAAACATCAATTTCAGAAAATATATTCTCAAATATTTCATCCTCATCAAACATAGCTTCCCCAAGCTTGGGCCCTTTCATATCATAAGCATAATCACTCTCATCGTTAAAAATATGGATAGCACCAAACTAAAGCAATTATCATCATCACAATGAGTAGTAGGAGCAACATCATTTGGGAGGGATACCTTTCTACCTTTGTTGCTCCTTCTTTTCTTTTTCTTCTTCACATTATGTGTGGGTTCAATCTTCCTCTTTGAGCTCCTTATTGATGAAATTGGTTGAATAGAAAGCTCCTCCTCGTTACCTGATTCATCATGAGAAATAATAGGAGGATATTGGGAAGTCTCTTCCCTTTCATTAGTATTCTCATCATCTTATATTTGCTTTCTTTTCTTTATGTAATTGGCAATATAAGGATTTTCAATGCAATTCACCGCACAAAACATATAAATCTTTTCTAGATCAATATCAAGGAAATGCCTAAGATTAAATTCTGGAATAGGCTTAGTTAAATGTTTCAACTCTTCACAACCCAAAAGCAATCTAGGTTCATTGTAATGAGAAAGGGAGATCAAATCATCACAATTTTTGGACACGATCCGATCATGAAACAATTTGCATTGGAGATGTAAATGATCTTGTTTATTGCAAAATTCACAACGGGAAAGATATCTTAAATTCTCCGCACTCTTATCTAGCCTTTCTTGCAACCTCTTAGTTT
The DNA here is from genome assembly GCF_002162155.2 of Triticum dicoccoides. Taxonomy (NCBI): domain Eukaryota; kingdom Viridiplantae; phylum Streptophyta; class Magnoliopsida; order Poales; family Poaceae; genus Triticum; species Triticum dicoccoides. Next base: position 725,579,383 of record NC_041393.1, on the reverse strand, counting down.
CTAAGTACTTATGCTTCTTACAATATGTATCTTCTCTATTTGGTGTGTTCATGCAAACATGCAGTCCACAAAAGTTGACATGCTCATAAGATATATTCTCATCATGACTAGAGCAATCATGCTCATCATTCAAGGATTTAGTATCAATCATTTTAATGCATTCTTATTCTAGCACTTGAGCACAATTTTCCTTTCCATCATACTCACGAAAGATATTAAAAAGACGAAGCGTATGAGACAAACTTAACTCCATTTTTTTTGTAGTTTTCTTTTATAAACTAAACTAGTGATAAAACAAGAAACAAAAAGATTCGGTTGCAAGATCTAAAGATATACCTTCAAGCACTCACCTCCCCGGCAACGGCGCCAGAAAAGAGCTTGATCTCTACTACACAACCTTCTTCTTGTAGACGTTGTTGGGCCTGCAAGTGCACAGGTTTGTAGGACAGTAGCAAATTTCCCTCAAGTGGGTGACCTAAGGTTTGTCAATCCGTAGGAGGCGTAGGATGAAGATGGTCTCTTTCAAACAACTGTGCAACCAAATAACAAAGAGTCTCTTGTGTCCCCAGCACACCCAATACAATGGTAAATTGTATAGGTGCACTAGTTCGGCGAAGAGAAGGTGATACAAGTGCAATATGGATGGTAGATAAAGGTATTGGTAATCTGAAATTATAAAAACAGCAAGGTAACTAATGATAAAAGTGAGCAAAAACGGTATTTCAATGATAGGAAACAAGGCCTAGGGTTCATACTTTCACTAATGCAAGTTCTCTCAACAATAATAACATAGATAGATCATATAACAATCCCTGAACATGCAACAAAGAGTCATTCCAAAGACACTAATAGCGGAGAACGGACGAAGAGATTATGGTAGGGTACGAAACCACCTCAAAGTTATTCTTTCGGATCAATCTATTCGAGAGCTCGTACTAGAGTAACACCTTAAGACACAAATCAACCAAAACCCTAATGTCACCTAGATACTCCATTGTGACCTCAAGTATCCGTGGGCATGATTATGCGATATGCATCACACAATCTCAGATTCATCTATTCAACCAACACAAAGTACTTCAAAGAGTGCCCCAAAGTTTCTACCGGAGAGTCAAGAACGTGTGCCAATCCCTATGCATAGGTTCATGGGCGGAACCCGCAAGTTGGTCACCAAAACATACATCAAGATGCACATGATATCCCATTGTCACCACAGATAAGCATGGCAAGACATACATCAAGTGTAATCATAAAAGACTAAATCCGATAAGATAACATCAAAGGGGAAAACTCAATTCGTCACAAGAGGGTAGAGGGGGAGAAACATCATAAGATCCAACTACAATAGCAAAGCTCGGGATACATCAAAATCGTGCCATAGAGGGAACACAAGAGAGAACACGACAGAGAGAGAGAGATCAAACACATAGCTACTGGTACATACCCTCAGCCCCGAGGGTGAATTACTCCCTCCCCGTCATGGATAGCACCGGGATGATGAAGATGGCCACCGGTGATGGGATCCCCCTCCGGCAGGGTGCCGGAACAGACTCCCGAGAGGTTTTTGGTGGCTACAGAGGCTTGCGGCGGCGGAACTCCCGATCTATCTTGATATTTGATAGTTTTAGGGTACATAGGGTTATATAGGTGAAAGAAGTCAGTCGGGGGGTGCTCGAGGGGTCAACGAGACAGGGGGCCGTGCCCTGTAGGGGGGGGGGCTATCTCCTGGGCTCCTCGAGGATCTTCTGACTTGATCTCCAAGCCTCCAGGATGATAATCTTTCAAAAAAACACATTGTCGGAGTTTTCATTCCGTTTGGACTCCGTTTGATATTCCTTTTCTTCGTAATACTGAAACAGGCAATAAAACAGGAATATGGGCTGGGCCTCCGGTTAATAGGTTAGTCCCAAAAGTAATATAAAAGTGTATAATAAAGCCCATAATCATTCAAAACAAATAATAATATAGCATGAATGCTTCATTAATTATAGATACGTTGGAGACGTATCATGGCATACTTTTGCGAAATATGGCATCGGCCACATAGTGGAAGGCAACAAATGCCCAAGCTCTTCACGTGCTCCTAGTTAAATGAGAGGAAACAGAAAGAGAGATAGATAGATAGATAGAGAGAGAGAGTGAAAATATATCACTAGCCAGCCAACCCTATCGTATGAGTGAATGATATTGGTACCTCTTGATGACATGGCAATCTTATGCAGCCAGCTGCTCTAATATGTTCTCTTCTTTTGCAAATCAAAAAAGACCCGAAAGTAAAAAATGTGCTGCACTATAACAATCTCATTGAATGCCTTGATCTCCATCTTACAGAAATTGATTTGATCGACTACCGAGGCAGCACATCTGAGATTAAATTGGCCAGGTTCTTTGTTCTGGAGGCAAGTGTGCTCAAGGTAATGATGTTTGGCGTTCTCTGGCACAACAATGAATGGCGTGCTGATCACCGCAAGCGTCTAAGCCTAAATGACAAAGTCTCCGCAGAAGCTGAATTTGTTTTTGAAAACATCAAGTGGCCAGAGACTCGAAAACTTATTTGCCCATTAGTGACTTGTCAGGGCGGTGGATTTTAGTTTTTACGATAATGCTGCATCCACCTAAAGTAACGAAAGTTCTTACGTAAACTTCCTAGTCATTCCCTCTTCGTAGGTGCAGCATTACTCCTAACATTTGTAATATCAGTTTGAAACTTGTAATATTGCCGTGTCCTATTCCTGCGTTTTCAAAATCCTGCCAATCAAACAGGTCCTGAGTTGGTTGTGCCTCCCATCTTTCACCAATAGCCGTCGGATCTAGATCTGACGCATACAAACCAAGCTTCTCCATTTTTGCAAAAAGATGCCTGCACTTGTTCCCTATTTACAAACAACTCATCTCTCACAATCAGCCTTATCTCCTCCCCACCACATCTAGAAGGCCGTGGAAAAATCTGGCGTGATGGCCGCTGCCGGAGCCATCCACCCCCAATCTTGGTGTTCCGTGCAATGCACGGGCATCTACGCACGGGAAATTATGTCGAATAGGGCTAGTTGTAAGCAGGCTAGCTCTACAGCCATGATGATAGTGACTGTAGACGGTGAGGCTGACTATGGTATGCCGAACACGGCGCCTATACTCAGGTGTCAACTCCGGCGCAGGGTGTTGTCACTTCACTGTGAGGAGCAACACGTAATAATTTGACCAACGGTTAGTACAGTGCTAGTACTCCTACTACTACATTGGTAGTACTACTACTAGTACTAGTAGCACCACCATCTGGATTTAGGAGTACTACCACGTCCATCTGGATTTTAGTATTTGACTAGCAATATCTAGTAATGCATGTCACAAAAAATGTACTACTCCCTCTATAAATAAATACATGGTGTTTTATTCCTATCGGCGAGAGAACTTAATTTTTTTTGCTAACTAGAGTACTAATAGGATTACATGCAATGAACTAAACACTTCATGTCATGTTTGGTAGTCTCAAGTCATTGAAAGCATGCACGGCCCACATCTCTCATTGGTTGATATGTCACTAAATAAGAAACAAGGAGGGAGTTAATGCACCATGCCTAAGTGTTTTGGGATTATTTGGTTTTCGCAAGGTGACTTACCCAACATTTTTGTTTACATGCATTAACATTTTATTAGTTAAATCAAAGGTCAAAACTTGGCGCAAAATGCAAAGGGGACCAATAAACCAGTAAACATCAAATTTCTCTCGTTTCGCCCCAACTAGAGGTCCGGTGAGATGACTGACTATACTGCACCGGCACGGAGGGGGACGCAGCTTCATTGACATACCACAACTGCCTTTGGGTGAATGACATGTGGGCCCAGGGGGTGGCTGGCCCACCTATCTTACAGCCAAAGGTAGGTGGAGTAGAGGGCCGAGGAGTAGTACAAAATCCTACACACGTTAACCAAGGGCAAGAGTGATCACTCGAATCGCAGGATCAGTTGACTAGAAGCTAAGCTAGACCCATGGAGGCTGTGCCAGATGGTCCACGACGCCGGCCTGCGGCCCCGCACCGAGGAACGTCTCCAGGTAGTATTGCTTGAGGCCGCCAGGGCGAGGTGCCGCTTGGACGACAGCTTCGTCTCCTTGTTCGGCGAGGTCCTCGTCGGTTTCCTCGACAAGTTCACCGTCGTCAAGAAGCTCGCGGACGACTTTGACGTAAGCCTCCAGCCGACGCGCCCAGGCTCTGTGATGCCCGCCACCCTCAACGGCCACTATGATGACAACCTCTTCGACGCACTGGTGGCCCTGCGACTGCCTGCCGTCGCGCCGGAGAATGTCCAGCTCAAGGTCGCGCTCGCCGCGCAGCGCCTGGCGCAGCAAGACACCATCGACATAAACATAATCACCCACGTCTATGAGCAAATCGTCCACAAGGACTACTACATGCAAGAGGAGGACGATAGGACGCTGGCCTTCTTGGACCGTAGGGCAACCTTGGACGACACTGTTCAGAAGCATGTTGAGCTCTCCGCCAACGCCGTTGCTCCTCACACGTCGGTTGGTGACCCGGCGCACTAGGGCGTGAGGATGTCGTTGATGGATCCGTATGTATTTTTATCTTTTCGTCAAATCCATGTAGTAGTATATGATACTACAATAATTATCTTACCTTTCGCATCAACTTCATAATTTTTGTACGTACTCCATGCATGAACGGCGCCAGAACCTAACTTCTCATTACTCTAGGCAAAATCGTTATGTTCTATCTTTCGGTCGCGCCATGGAGTAGAACTAAATTTTACAAGTTACGAGTTCAAAAAGAAAAGCCAGCTGTGTTCGCGTCGCACCCCCACACGGTTGTTCCGGCACGCCGCTCAAACGGGAATGCGTGCGGTGTTGCATTCTCACTTACAAGTGAGACCGCACTTGAGCAAACCGACTATCGGCAAACCCCCAACCTGCCCACCGCGCGATGGCTGAGAAAACAGGAGGGAGAAAAGATGGCTGTAGCATGGACTCCAAGAAAATTGGTGTCGGATGGGACTCGTGTGGGTGGCGTGTGCTGTACTGCTAGACGTGAATGCTAAATATGGCCCATGCCACCCCACTATATCGAGCCTATATCGAGGTACGTAGAACAAATTTCCTGCAGTCCGTGCTCAACCCTCCTCTATCTCTCTTCTCAGCCAGCCAGCGGAGGCGCGGAGCCCATCGTCTGTTTCCTCACATGAGGTCCCACATGTCAGTGAAAATGCAAGCATACCCACTGAACCTGCACATCTTTCACCTCGACGTGCTGGTGATGAAAAAAAATCCAATAAAGATCTTCGGTGGCCGCTTTTGGAGTTACTCAAGAGTAGTAAGATTCTATTTACAGTTTAACCCAAGATGCACATATCGTGGCTTCAACTGCCACTCTATTTTCTTTCATGACACAACCTGGATGCTGGATGTCCCATGTGTCAGCAAAAGGAGGAAGAACCCAACCAAATCTTTGGTTGTGCTCTCGGATTAGACTAGTTGTGCTAACTTAAAAAATTTATTGTGTACTCCCACCGTTCCAAAATACTTGACTTCCATTTGTCCAAAAATGGATGTACCTATATACTAAAACATGTCTAGATACATATATATTTTGACAAATAGAAGGCATGTATTGTGCAACGAAGGGAGTAGAATAGATGCAAGTTTTTGTATTTGGAAGAAGAGTACATCCATATATTGATAGAGCGCAATTTAGTAGATGTTCTATCACTTTTAGCTAGCACAGAGGCTATAGATGAGATTAGTGTACTTGTTGATACTCCTACTAGAATAGAGGCTAGACATGAGACTAGGTGCGAGGAAGCAACGTCTACTTCTTTACACTCGAAGAAGAAAGAAGCACGCAAGATCGAGCCTCCGCAGATCAACAATGAATGCATCAAGAAGGCACTAATCCAATTTACAGGAGTAGTAAAATGTATTCTTGTGGTTCTTGTTTTCTTTGGTCTTGCGTTTCTAGTCAAAATTATCATTGGAGTTCGTGCAAAACGGAGGTCCGTTTGGGGTCGTGCATTGGAGTTGGCCTTACAAGTGGGACCGCAGTTAAGGAAACCGACTATCGGCAAACCCCCACCTCGCCCGCCGCGCGATGGCTGAAGTTAGAGAAACGACGAGGTTGAAGAGATTGCTCTAGCACGGACTCCAAGAAATAATATGGTTTCATATGGATGTTATGGTGGTGGCGTGTGCCGTCCTCCTGGATGTGAATGCTTGTTCTGGCCCATGCCACCCTACTACTCCTACTACTTACTCCTACTATATAGTACTAGTATCGAGGATTCGAGGTGCTGGTTACGTACAACGAACACATTAACATATGGCTACAGTAAAAACACCCGCTTGACACGCGAAGCATGTGAAGCTAGTACAAATAGTGTACTAGTACTACTATTGTTGATTGGCCTCATCCGATAACCTGTTGCAATGCACGTACAATTATGTATTTGGAAAATGTTTTTTTGCCTCATCGCACCACTCACTCAGAGAAGTGACTCGAAAGCCATTCATAAATTTAGTATGTTTATCACAGGCATATCATTTTATTACATACAATAGGTCATCAACCCACATTGACAATGAGGATACATTATAAATACTAAAGTTTTCACCACACAACAAATAACAAGCAATGAAATGAACTTCAACTCAACCATTCCTCGGCGTTGGAAACACTTGCTTTGAACCACAAGTGATTCTCTGGGACGGGCCATCCATTGTCGATCTGGAGACCAACGCGGGACTGATCATCCAGGCTGAAGCGGCCTACTATATCAGTACCAGGGTATGGAACCACCCAAATGTCTGAGGTATAGACACAGTTGCTTCTCATAAATGGTAGTAATGTTGTGTCAGAAGCAGTTGGTTCGCCTTTCACCATCATTGGATAGTTTTGTCCAAGGAAGAGCGAGTTTTCTCCAAGACTATCAATTCTGTACCAGGGAGAAGGAGTTGGCGCTAGCACACTAGTATCCATCCCGAATACCATGCAATGGGTGTTGGAATAGGCCCGGAGCGTGCGACCATGGGAGACTACACCTGCTTCCTTAGCAGTAACATCATCAGTGGGCTGTATACACACAAGAAGAGGTGATCCATCGGAATTAGTTGCCAGGCGCCACAAAGTATATGGGCGCTGCTCTTCGTCATGCTCGTGATCATCACCATCGTCATCTCCCCCTTGGTTATAAATTTTTTCAAGTATGGGTGGTTGAATGTTCTCAGGACCTTGGAAACACAAGAAGAAGGTTAATTAGTAAAGGGAAAGTTGCTAACCCGCATGCATGTGGATGAAACAATTATAATTACGGTGGAAGACAAACGTACCGAAACTACGAGGATTCCATGCAAAAACAGTGCCATGAGTGGTGGCAGCAAACACAAAGCCCTCGTATTGAATTGCATCACAGTACTCATCCGTGTATAGAACCTAATTTTTGAGCAATATCCATCGAGTCAAACCACCAAGGACGGCAACAAGCTTGTCGAAGATAGCAACAACTTCATAGTTATCGTAATTCCAAGAGCGGTTGGGTACTCGACAAATTGCTATCTTTCGTAGAAGACAGTCACCATGATCGTATTTGAATGTGCGTACAATACCGGTGTGCTCAACCTCTGGGCAGTCTGCTGAGATTTTTTGGAAGTGGAACCCGGTCACGAGTGTACACATTCACAAGTTCCCACTCGTAGTTGGACCCAATGTAAACAACCCAATCTCCATTTGCGTCTGCCCAAGCCTTGCCCTCAAGCGATGGCATCTTAACATCATATGTATCATTATCAAGCGGAATCAACTTGCACAGGACGAGGCCTCCGTCGTGCCGGCGCAGGTCATCAGGGGCACGGCGAAGAAGATAGGGGAGATCAAACCGCTCCTTGACTCTTGGGTTCCTTGTAATGATCTTATTAGTTGAGTCGAGAATGGGCTTGAACCAACCTGCCATGCTAGCCGAGGTGATGACGTCGCACCGATCAATGAGTTCCTCTGCCACGTCATCTTTCAGATCAGGGCAAGAATAACGGGGTCGTTTCTGGCCTGTTCCCTCCATGGAGAAGACGACCAAACAATGGAGGAAGAAAGGGTGAAGGGCTAAAGGAAAATGGAGGAGGGAAAGGAAGAGTGTGCGGCAGCAGTTCCAAATCAAGAGGGAAAGGCGAAGAGTCGGTGGACGGTTGCCAGTTTGCCACGGTTCACAAAGAGGCGCCCCGACCTACACGTCCGTTCGGAAATACTCCTACTACTCGCCATCGTCTCACTGATATGTTGAAATGGGACCACATGTCAACGAAACATGGTGTGTAATTTCTCGTGCAAAATGTGATCTGGCCGTGTTGGCCCGAGGTGCCGCATTAGTTATCGACCTTTATTTTTTTAATGGCGTACCATTCAGTTTGGAAGCACGACTAACTGGTACTGTACGCAGAGAAAATATAAACTACTCTACCACTACTCCACCTCCAGTACTAGTAGTATAAAAAAGATATATAGGCTGGAGCTTCAGCTCTTTCTTGCCAAGGGCTGCCCACTTGCTTCTCACACTACCACCCTCTCTCCAGATCTAAAAAAGACGGCCCCTCTCTCCCTCCTCACCGGTGGTCATAGATCCGTCAGGGAAGAAAAGGACGTGCAGCGTTGACGCACTCGTCATCGGCGAGCGAGGTCACGCACTAACGACAAGGCCGTCCTCTCAGACCTAGCGCCCGCACGGGATGGCCTCCGTCCCCAAGCTCGCTGCCGTAGTGTGTGCAGAGGACGACGACCACGAGCGAAGCCACTTCCCGCCGACCCTCAGGTATGCTACCTCTTTTCGAACCATACCCTTGTTCTATTGCCCCATCTGCCACGTCGTTGCATGTGGATATTTTTCCACTCCACCATCTTCCCAATTTGCTATCCTCTGCTCTACTGGCCACGCAGACGAAAACCATAATTTGCACTATTAAAGGAAACCCTACTTCATGCAGACTAATCCATGTCTGGGTTGAATAAGGAAAGGAAGGGAGACTGTACTGTCCAAGAAAGTAGGCATCGAACCCGCATCTAGGTTGAAAAGGGGAAAATCTGTATCTAAGGAACAAGTCTCGTGTCTCTTGGTTGAAGAAGGGTAGAAAGGCATGACAACGCAATAGAGAATGACCAGGTCGATCGGTTTGTTGTCCTCACATAGGAAAAAGGTGGCTAAAGAGAACAAAAATGGGACGTAATCCACATATGCTGCCTGGATATTTGTTGCTCTGGGCAACCATACCTCCCTCACCACTCTGTGTCTGTGGAGGTACATCGTACTGGTGCGCCCACTGTCCGAATGGGCCTTCCATGCTCTTATTGCCACTTCTTTTGCTGTTAGTATAACGCCAGCAGCCAAGTCAAGCAATGCTACTCCTAAAGTGAAGCCACATTTAACTAATGCCGCTCTCAGTCTAATGCCACCGATAAATTTAAGCAATGCCATTTAATGTCACTGGATTATTTCAGGGTTATCTGTTGATTGTGGATGTATTAAAGATTTTTCAGCTAAGGCATTCTAATGCTGTTGCACAACCAGTATACCAACGATGAAACTTGTTACTACCTTCAGATTTTTGCACTGTTAATGCTTATAGATTACATACCTCACTTTCATGAGATAAGTTAATTTTTTTGTATAGTGTCACCAAAATGCCAAGGCGCTGATGTCATTTTACTTTGGTTAAACTGCATAAAAAATTATGAAGAGAAGAGGAAAGGTCAAGAGTGGGCACTTCCTCCTCCGGCTGTTCTCTTGATTTGTTCGATCAAGTTTTTATGTTTGATCGATTATCAATATTGGGATAGCAATTTTTATGGTCCCCCCCCCCCGAGTTCGAAATGATATTTAACTTGGAGGTACATGGTTTGCATTTTTTTATACTGTCATTAGTTAATAATGCTAGTTACCTTCGGACTTTTGTATTTGGTTTAATGCTCATGCACAGCTAGTATACCAATGATGAAACTTGTTACCTTTACATTTTGTATTGTTAATTCTTATAGAAACCTTCCAGTGCTAGAGTTTATTGAAATCTGTTCAGTAAAACCATTGTACTGTACCCTATAATAAAATAACTACTCTACTGTTGTACTAGCCACTTGATTAGTGTATATTTGTAGTATTCGAATGGTGTTGCATTAGCGTATGGACATAAATAAAGTGTGGCAAGCTTTCCCAGATATGTGCTCAAGGAAACTACTACCTGTTTTTCTAAATACTAGACGTTTGGGTACTTTAAGTTGAACCGCGGAAACGTCTTATATTAAGGAACAGAGGGTGTAGAGTTCACTCAAATTATCCCGGTAAAGCTAGTCACACCTTTGTTAAAATTAATGTTCATTATGTTATCGGAGGAGGTCTGTATGTTTGTCTCTAATGCTTGTCGACTACATACCTGACATCATGATGTAATGTTAAGTCATTTCCTTTTGTACAGTGTAACTGAATTGTCAAGGCGGTGATGGCATTTTATTTTAGTAGAACTGCACAAATTTTGTTTAAAAGAAGAGGAAAGGTCAGGAATGGCTCAGTTTTTTAGAAAAAATTATGTATGCCTTCCTGACATCAGCCATCAGCCATTGTTGCTTTATTTATTCCTTCAAACAGATGGTTAGAAACATTCTTGCTACCTTTTCCCATTAAGAAACTGGAATGCTTATATTTGTGAGTCTATGCTTCAACTGGTGCCACTTTTATAGTAATCACACTTTCAATATCTATGCAAACATGGATGCTCGATTTTAGTGGAACTGCACAAAAAGTCCAACTGGTTCAACATTAGGAGCATGTTTTTTTCCATACCTTTATATCCAATTGGTGGCACTATGAGCTGTTCATTACGAAGGTACTTGGTTTGCTACTATCTTGCTACTCTTTTTGTACTGTCATTAGATAGTAATACTAGTGGTTTGCATGTGAATTTATTGGCAGGGTGGACCTACATTGGAGGTGAAGGACAGGATTCAATGATTAGATGCTCAATTTCGGTTGTATCGATTTCACCTCTTTCATCACTGCGAACGTGGATATCCTTGGTCTGATGAAGAATAGGCGCTATATTTCTGCTCTGAACCAGCAAATCGATTCAGTATGAAATTGTCCAGGGCAAAACATAACTGTATCAGATTGTCCAGTGCAGAACATGACAGATGCTAAACGGAAGAGACATGTTTAAACCGAAAATACATGGTGTGGTATATGTTTACTAGCTGCTTGATATTTGTGCAGATAGAGATGTCTGCCCGTTGCTATTTGGCAAACAAACAAAGTGTCCTCAATTTTGGTTGAACTGCACAAGAGAATAGTATAGTCACTGCATGCAGTGCCATTTGAAAATATACACAAAGATTGGATAGTCACTTCATGGACTGCAGAAAAGTAGTATTGTACTATTTACTAGCCAACACTAGGTGCTTCATTGCTTTGGTCTGATTATACAATGGGCATCATTTTGGCTAAGTTAAAGTTCGTATCCGAAAATAGTCTCGCGGTGTGATCGAGAGAAGACCAAATCATATTGCAGTGGATGTTCCTCCATCATGTGTGGTTCATTCTGATGGTTCCAGCTGTTGGTGAAACCAGTTACGTTAGCAAGAGGAATTGTATACTTCACAAACAAATTTGTCTTCCAGTCTGTACTGAATGTTGGCCAAGAGAAGCATCCATGTTAGTAGGAAGAACAGATGTTTTTTCTAGATCTTTGCTTTTGGAGCTACATATTTATATATGATATGTGAATCATTGAGATGCATTAACATGTTGATCTTATGTATGGGAATCGTACTAGTTAGTTTTAGTTGCGACGCAAGATCCGAAGTGGCTGATCTTTGCTTTTGGAGCTACATATTTGTATATGATCTGTGAATCATTGAGATGCATTAACATTTACTTAGTTCTGTTCGCTCAGTGTTTACAAGTTACTGATCGATCACTAGCTAGCCTACAAATGCGCTCCTGGCAGTTTTATTTGCGACGCAAGATGCGAAGTGGCAGTTTTTTGAATAAAAATGCCTACCTCTGAAGAAACTGACAAGCTACACTATCGATCTTACACGGATAAAAATGCCTACCTCTGAAGAAACTGACAAGCTACACTATCGATCCTACACGGATAAATAGCGGATCACGCACGTACTACCTCCTTTCCGGTTTGCAGGGCTCAATTCAAGAAACGACCTACTCGATCCTACACGAATAAATAGCAGATCACGCACGTACAAGTACCTCCTTTCCGGTTTGCAGGGCTTAATTCAAACCTCTCACCAACCAAGGTACTCCCTCTATCCGGGTTTATTAGTCCCATGAGCAAAGAAGCAAGACCAAGGCATGGCAATAATTAACGGCATGCAGAAGTTTAGGCCTAATTAATTCTAGTGATTTAAGTGGCTGCATGCATGCCCTCGGCTACAACTCGTTGCATGCTGCTTCGCGTACTGCCTGCGAGCGATTCTGAGTGCCTGCATGCAGCCAGCCGTAATTAAGGCAGCTAACTGATGCGAAAAAGATACGCTTTAATTGTTGTGGGCTTTTTAAATCCGTGAAATCATTATTGACAAGGACGGAGATGATTCGAGTGCACTTCTTTGACCGCCATGCCGGCGTGCGACCCAGACGGGACGGCACGGCACAGTCATAATTTCAGTTTCTCTAGTTTTCCACGGCAAGCTGGCGCGCTAAGCCATTATGCATTGAATTCCGATGACCATCACGCTACCTTCCACCTATAAGTATTGTTTCCCGGCCTTCTCCGGTGCCACCGTGACCCAACTCGCCATATCCTCATAAGCCCCCACCGGCCCGACGTCGCTCGCCACGTCCGCCATGCCCACGCCCGTCCGTGGTAGGCGACGCCGGAGGAGGTCACCGCCGGAACTAGTGTTCGGTTTTTCACCGGAAGGCAGACGGAGGGAGGAGGCATTCTATCTGTCTTTAGATGGCAATGCAGGGATCGAGGAGTTGTTGGAGCGCGACCGCCTGGCGGAGGAGTAGCGTATCGCCGATTTGCGCCGCCAGCAGGACATGGAGCAGCAGCGCACCGACGCTCTGAGTCGCGAGCAGAGCGCCCGCAACTGGGCCGACTACGTGGAGGGCGGCGCCCGGCAAATAGCCCTGGAGGCTGTCGGGCACGCACGCGTTCGTGACGCCGATTTTTACTACCAGCTCGTCAAGTGAGTTTCCCGCTTGGAAGCCGAAGCTTCGGTGGACCACGCCGGCATGGAAAGGGCTAACGCGCGCGAGCAACGTGCCCTATCGCACATCTTGCAAGTCCGAGGAGAGGTGCAGGACGCCGGTGCCGGCGTTTAGCGTGTACCATAGATGGCGGCCGGCATCGTCTAGTTAGCTAAGAGTAAGTTAGTACTTGTACGCTACTAGAGTATTAGTGGGAGTAGATAGTTAACTTGGCTATGATGGTTGTCAACATGGAAGTTCAGTACTCTATATGTGGATCAGACCTGTTACTTTGCTCTGAATGTTGAACTTTCCCTTTGAACGTATGGAATGGGCTGTTATTTTTTTTAAATGGGTTGTATTTGTCCTCCATGGGTTTCGAGGCTGACTTGTGGGCCTTGCAAGTTGACGCGTACACAATCAGGAGATGATCGTACGTGGAGAGGATGACAGCAGGGACCCGCCAAGGTCATGGCAGTACGCAAGCATGTGCCTCCTTATTTCAAGCCAATAAAAAAATGGCTCCTCCTAGTGGATTTCTGACATCTGGGTCCATGCCATTGTCAACATAGTCAATAAACGAGAGAATTGCACAACGAGCGGCTGACACCAGGGACCCAACAGCTCGCCCAGTTATTTTTGTTTTGGGTTAATTTGATAAATGCCACTCCAAATCTGGTGTATCCGAGAAATGCCACTGCAATTTCCAAACTTTGAAAAATGCCATTTCTAGTGGCATTTTTCGAAGTATGGAGTCGCGTTTTTAAAGTTTGCAAACTGTAGTGGCGTTTTTCAAAGTTTGCAAAAATTGCAGTGGCATTTTTCAAAGTTTGGAAATTGCAGTGACATTTTTATGAATCGCCATAATTGGAGTGGCATTTATCTAATTTGTTTTTGAGACGGAAGCAGGGTGTCAACTGGGCTGTGCGGGAAACTCTGGCATGTCTAGACAGCCTTTTCTTTTATGTTTACCACAGACCAGCCTAGTAGTTTTTTTTCTTTCTGAAAATGGCTAGCCCAGTTTTTTTGTGATTTGTCAAGTAAGTCGCTTGTTGGGCTGCAAATCTTTCAAGACGATGAGAGATTCATTCGGCTGACCGAGAAAATGGCCTATCAGTAATGAGAAATGGGTTGTACATTTTTAAAACACATCAAACCGGCAATTAGTTTCAAATATCTTTTTTTCATTTCGAGATTTTAAATAGCATTGATTTTATGCATGGACAATTTATTGGATTTTATATTGATATAAATTTATTTTTAAAATCAGTCTGAATGTGACTTGAAATTTCGGGATTAAAAACAGTTCATACCGCACCGACATATGCAAAATTTCGTATAATTTTTTAACCGTGGCCACAATATGGGCTGTAATGCTAACAAAAAGAATATGGGCTCCAAAAAACCCGTAAGAATTAGCAAATGGGTTGTCAATTATTTGAAATAATGGCAGATGGCCTGTACACTGTTGGATGTCCATCCAACAGCCGTCGTGCTTCTTCAATCTCTGCTCTTCCAGCTCCAGCCGCTCAAACAAGCGCTGGCGGGACTGCCTGCTCCCTCCTCCCCGCGGCCAGCTTTGCTGCCGCGCAGGCCTCACCGCCCCACCGTACTCCCATCGCTGGCCTAGCCATCCCTCTACTCACCCACAGTCCCACACCTGTTGTTATTCTCCGGCGAGGGCAGACGAACCCGTAAACCCTCGTACAGTTGTACTCCCCTCCGCGTGGGAAACAACTGCCGAGTCTTCCCTGCCTCCGTGTCGTTCCCTTCCTAGGCCTCGCCGTCGTCCACCGCCCTGGTGCTCTCGGCGTGGCATGCTCAACGTGGTCAACGACCGACATGCATCTGATAGCTGGGTCCACAGCCGCACGCAAGGAAATGCCTCCTTATTACGCGCAAAATAATGATTCCTCCACTAGACATCTGGGACCCACCGAAAGGGCCTCTGTATTTCGCGAAAAAACGTTACCGCCACTGACAGCTCGGACCCACCAGCTATATCTTCGCATCCAAGGAAGTGCCTCCTTATTACGCACAAAAAAATGAATACTCCCCTGCTAGCTGGGACCCAGTATAGTAGGCCTACTAAGTTGACGGGGACGAAGGGCTTTGTCAACTTAGTCAATATGCACGATTCTAGCTCGACTGACCGTACGATGTCCATCCAACAGCCGTAGTGCTTCTCCAACCTCTGGTCTTCTTGCTCCAGCCGCCAAAAGCAGCGCCGGTCGTGCCGCCTGCTCCTGCCTCCCGTGGCCTGCTATGCTGCCGCGGAGACCTCACCCCCCCCATACTACTCCCACCGCTGGCCAGGCCATCCCTCCACTCCACTCACCCACACCCACTGTTATTCTGCGGCGACGGCAGCGCAGCCGAACCAGTGAACCCTCGTACTCCTCTCCGCGTGGGCATCCACTGCCGCGTCTTCCCCTGCTCCGCGTCGTCCCCTTCCTAGGCCTCGCCGTCGTCCACCGCCGTGGTGCTCTCGGCGCGACGGGGTCACTGTGGTAAACGATCGAATTCCATCGGAAGAATTCTGTATGTGGAGAGGCTGACAGCTGGGTCCACGGCAGCCGCAAGGAAGTGCCTCCTTATTACACGGAAAATAATTATTCCTTCACATGACAGCAGGGACCCACCGGACGGGCCACCTATATTTCGCGAAAAAAAAACGTTTTCCCCTGACTATTGGGACCCAACCGACGGTCCACTGTATTTCGCGAAAAAAACGTCCCCCCTGCTGTCACCTCGGACCCACCAGAAGTGCCTCCTTATTACGCACAAAAAATGAATACCCCCCTTGCTAGTTGGGACCCGCCTTGGTGGGAGGCTGACTTGTGGGCCTACTAAATTGACGGGGACGGAGGGTTTTGTCAACTTAGTCAATATAAACAATTCTCGCTCCATTGACCGTACGATGTCCATCCAACGGCCGTACTGCTTCTTCAACCTCTTGTCTTCTTGCTCCAGCCGCCCAAAGCAGCGCCGGTCATGCCGCATGCTCCTGTCTCCCGTGGCCGGATGTGCTGTCGCGGAGGCCTCACTGCCCACTACTATTCCCACTGCTGGCCAGGCCCCGCAGTGACGGCAGCCTCACACTGCAGCCGAACCAGTGAACCCTCGTACTCCTCTCCGCGCGTGCTTCCACTGCTGCGTCTTCCCCGGCTCCTCGTTGTCCCCTTCCTAGGCCTCGCCATCGTCCACCGCCCTGGTGCTCTCGGCGCGGTGTGGTCAACATGGTCAAGGAACGACTTCCATCAGACGTGGACTGTATGTGGAGAGGCTGACAGCTGGGTCCACGGCCGCAGCAAGGAAGTGCCTCCTTATTACGCAGAAAATAATTATTCCTCCACCTGACTGCGGGGACCCACGAGCTACATCTTCGCACGCAAGGAAGTGCGTCTGGGCAAAAAAAATGATTCAGCCCCCTGACTGCTGGGACCCACCAGCTACATCTTCGCACGCAAGGAAGTGCCTGATAGTCGGGAGCCACCTGGTCGAAGCGTACGTAGCATTGTCACTCTGGTCGTGAACATGTACGTACATACTAGTGGATGTAGAGGCACGCACGTGTCGTAGTAGAGGCGCGCTTGTGTCCTAGTACAGGCGCGCACGTAGCATGTACACGTACGTACAGCGGCCAGTGCGCAAGAAAGAAAATACGGCCACGTATGAGTACATATGGGCGGGGTCTCAAACGCCTACTCGCGCATACATACGGCCAGGGCTCGTGTACATGGCTGGGTCGGAATGGAGAAACAGTGTCGTCGTCGTGTTCATGGGGAGGCAACAGAATGCGTCGTGTTCATGGGGAGGCAACGGAATGCGTCGTGTTCATCGGGAGGCAACAGAACGCGTGGGAGCCAACCGGCTGGGTCGGAACGGAATGCGTGGTCGTGTTCATTGGGAGGGTTTGGACGGAACAGGCGATGGAAATGAGGCTTGGCGTATCGCAGAACGGAGGAAACGGCCTTGTGTTCGACCGACCACGTTCAAAACGGGATCCTGTTCATCGGGAGGGGTCTGGCATACCGCAAAACGGAGGAAATGGACCTCCTACGGTCGAAACGGGGGTCCTGTTGATCGGGAGGGGTGTGGCGTACCGCAAAACGGACGAAATCGACTTGTGTTGGAGCGCTACGATCGAAATGGGGGTCCTATTCATCGGGAGGGGTGTGGCGAACCGCAAAATGGGACTCCACGGGATACTGTTCATCTCCACCATCGACCTCCTCCAGCCTCCACGGGCTACTGTTCATCCACCGTCGACCTCCTCTAGCCTCCACCTGTGACTGTTCATCCACGGGCTCCTGTTCATCCAGCCTCCACCGCGTGCTACTCCACCGGCTACTATTCAACCACCCCTCTCCACGGGCTCCTGTTCAACCACCCCTCCACGGGCTACTGTTCATCCACCCCTCCATCGTCTACTGTTCATCCAGCCCTCCACGGGGTCGTCCTGTTTATCCAGCCCTCCACACCACGGGGTCATGTTCATCCAGAGGCAACGCCACCGCTCACTGTTCATCCAAACACCCCCGCAACGCTCACAGTTCATCCAATCGATCGGCTTGAGTTAGCAGCAGTAGCGAAGGAATCGCTCGATCGGGTTCAGTTAACAGCCATCGATCGATCGCTCGGGTTCAGTAACGCGTAGCCTACAGTGCAATCGCTCGGATTCAGTTAGAGCCCAACGCCTTGCTCGGGTTCAGTTAGAGCCAATGCCTCGCACACACGCGCGTACGTGTATAAGAGAAACGTGCATCGCTCGGCCCCCGACCTCCCACCGTAACCGGGAACTCCCCGAAATTTTCCTCCCCCTCGCTTCTACCACGGTTTTTTCCGTCATGGACGCCCCAAAGAATGTCATGCAGCTGCGTCTCCGGCCCGCCCAGGAGGAAAAGCCCATTTTCTTTAATGATTTTTTGTCATAGAAGTAAGAGCCTACCACATCTATGATGATACCGGGTTTTGTCGTGATTATCGTCATTGAAGTGTCATATGTATGACAGAAAAAAATTTCGTTCGGCCCAAAATGTCACGGATGTGTCTTTTTTTATAGTGATATATAGTAGCCCGTGGAGGGGTGGTTGAACAGGAACCCGTGAAGAGGGCTAGTTGAATAGTAGCCGGTGGAGGAGCACGCAGTGGAGGCTGGATGAACAGGAGGCCGTGGATGAACAGTCGCAGGTGGAGGCTAGAAAAGGTTGATGGTGGATGAACAGTAGCCCGTGGAGGCTGGAGGAGGTCGACGGTGAAGATGAACAGTATCCTATGGAGTCCTGTTTTGCGGTACGCCACACCCCTTCCGATGAATAGGACCCCCGTTTCTACCGTAGCACTCCAACACAAGTCTGTTTCCTCCGTTTGGCGCTACGCCACACCCCTCTTGATCAACAGGAACCCGTTTCGACCGTAGGAGGTCCAATAGAAGTCTGTTTCCTCCATTTTGTGGTACGCTAGACCCCTCCCGATGAACACGATCCCGTTTAGACCGTGGCCGGTCGAACACAAGGCCATTTCCACTAGTAGAAAAGGGGGCAATGGCCCAGGCAGGTTCATCCCATTAGTCCCGGTTCAGCCACGAACCGGGACCAATGGAGGTATTTGTCCCGGTTTGTGAGCCCAGGGGGCCGGCCGGGCCACGTGGGCCATTGGTCCCGGTTCGTCCGGACCTTTTGGTCCCGGTTGGTGGGACGAACCGGGACCAATGGGCCTGGCTCCTGGCCCACCACTATTGGTCCCGGTTGATGGCTTGAACCGAGACCAAAGGCTGCCCTTTAGTCCCGGTTAATGCCACCAACCGGGACCAATGGTGGTGCCTATATATACCCCCTCGCGCAAGAGCAGAGCACACTGCTCTGTTTTTTCTGGCCGAGGGGGAGAGGGCTTGGTGGTGCTCTAGATCACCTCCTATGCACACAAGGTGTTCGATGGAATGCCCGAGCCACACTACTTAAGGTTTCTCCTCTCCAAGCTCGACCGCCAAGCTCCATTTTCCTCAATATTTATTTAGGTTTAGCGGTCCGTCACGCCCCGTCCCCGTCTTCACCGCCGTTGATCACCCGCGCCGATCTCATCGCCGGCACCACCGTGGTGAGCCTCTTGTTCTTATCTTCTTTCTGAAAGGAAAAATATTCTTACTTGTATATTTAGATAGATACTTGTATTATTTTCTTACTTTTATTATTGCATCTTATATAGTGCGATGGTTTTGGTATCCGCTCCCATCGGCCCTCGTCCTATCTATGATTCGGATGTGGTATATATTATCTTTTCATAACTATTGGTTCATTTATTGTTTATGAAAATTATGCCGACCAATGTGACATAGATTTTATTTATCTAGGAGGTTGTTGAACCGGAAATTCCAACCGACCCTATTGTCGAGAGGTTAAATTTAGTTGAAGAAGAAAACAATTTCTTGAAGGAAAAAATAAAAAAAAACTTGAGGAGGAGAAGATGATATTGGAGTTGCATGTTGCGGATGTCGTCGATGATCACAAGATCAAGATGGATGCAATGCGCTTGATGATGAGAAAGATTAGAAAATATGCCATTCATACCGAGGCTTGGTAGCATTATGCCGTTGGATCAGTTGTTACCTTGGTTGCGATTATGATCGCATTTGTTTTCGCATTGAAATGTTTTACATAGTTTTAATGTATGGTTTAATTAATTTAGATGCTCTGCAGAGCTTTATGTTGTTAGATGAGAACTATGTGTGTACTTTGGTTTTTATGTAATGATGAACTTCTATTAATTTGGTCACTTAATTATCTATTCATGATGTTCTGTAATGATTTTTGACACACTTAATTATATATAATGCACGCAGATGAACCGGCAATGGATGTACGGTGACAGACACACCTCCGAGTACATTAAGGGCGTGCATGATTTTCTTGAAGTGGCTGAGGCAAACAAGCAGAATGGTTTTATGTGTTGTCCATGCCCTATATGTGGGAATACGAAGTCTTACTCTGGCCGAAAAATCCTTCACACCCACCTGCTTTACAAGGGTTCATGCCACACTATAATGTTTGGACGAGGCTGGGAGAAATAGGGGTTATGATGGAAGACGGCGAGGAAGAAGAGTACGATGACAACTATGTGCCCCCTGAATACGGTGATGCTACTGAAAATGAAGAGGAACCAGATGATGTGCACGATGGTGCTGTAACGGGCGAAGCTGCTGAAGATCAAGAGGAACCAGACGATGTGCCCGATGATGATGATCTCCACCGGGTCATTGTCGATGCAAGGATGCAATGCGAAAGTCAAAAGGAGAAGCTGAAGTTCGATCGCATGTTAAAGAATCATGAAAAAGGGTTGTACCCCAATTGCGAAGATGGCAACACAAAGTTCGGTACCGTACTCAAATTGCTGCAGTGGAAGGCAGAGAATGCTGTGCCTGATAAAGGATTTGAGAAGCTACTGAAAATAATGAAGAAGAAGCTTCCAAAGGATAACGAATTGCCCGACAGTACATACGCAGCAAAGAAGGTCGTATGCCCTCTAGGATTGGAGGTGGAGAAGATACAGGCATGCCCTAATGACTGCATCCTCTACCGCGGTGCCTACAAGGATCTGAACGCATGCCCGATATGCGGTGCATTGCGGTATAAGATCAGACGAGATGACCCTGGTGATGTTGACTACGAGCCTCCCAGGAAGAGGGTTCCTGCGAAGGTGATGTGGAATGCTCCTATAATACCACGGTTGAAACGTCTATTCAGAAATGGAGAGCATGCCAAGTTGATGCGATGGCACAGTGAGGACCGTAAGAAAGACAGGAAGTTGAGAGCACCCGCTGACGGGTCGCAGTGGAGAAAAATAGAGAGAAAGTACTGGGATGAGTTTGCAAAGGACTCAAGGAACGTATGGTTTGCTTTAAGCGCGGATGGCATTAATCCTTTCGGGGAGTAGAGCAGCAATCACAGCACCTGGACCGTGACTCTATGTATGTATAACCTTCCTCCTTGGATGTGCATGAAGCGGAAGTTCATTATGATGCCAGTTCTCATCCAAGGCCCTAAGCAACCCGGCAACGACATTGATGTGTACCTAAGGCCATTAGTTGAAGAACTTTTACAGCTGTGGAATGGAAACGGTGTACGTACGTGGGATGAGCACAAAAAGGAGGAATTTGACCTAAAGGCGTTGCTGTTCGTGACCATCAATGATTGGCCTGCTCTCAGTAACCTTTGAGGACAGACAAACAAGGGATACCACACATGCACGCACTATTTACTTGACACCGATAGTATATACCTGGGAAGCTGCAGGAAGAATGTGTACCTGGGCCATCGTCGATTTCTTTTGACCAACCATCAATGTCGAATGAAAGGCAAGCATTTCAAAGGCGAGGCAGATCACCGGAAGAAGCCCGCCATGCGTACCGGTGATCATGTACTTGCTATGGTCAATGATTTACACGTAATCTTTGGAAAGGGTCCCGGCGGACTAGCTGTTCCGAATGACGCTGAGAATCACGCACCCATGTGGAAGAAGAAATCTATATTTTGGGACCTACCCTACTGGAAGGACCTAGAGGTCCGCTCTTCGATCGACATGATGCACGTGACGAAGAACCTTTGCGTGAACCTGCTAGGCTTCTTGGGCGTGTATGGGAAGACAAAAGATACACCTGAGGCACGGGAGGACCTGCAACGCTTGCACGAAAAAGAGGGCATGCCTTTGAAGCAGTATGAAGGTCCTGCAAGCTACGCTCTTACGAAAGAAGAGAAAGAAATCTTCTTTCAATGCCTGCTCAGTATGAAGGTCCCGACTGGCTACTCGTCGAATATAAAGGGAATAATAAATATGCCAGAGAAAAATTTCCAGAACCTAAAGTCTCATGACTGCCACGTGATTATGACGCAAGTGCTTCCAGTTGCATTGAGGGGGCTTCTATAGGAAAACGTCCGATTAGCCATTGTGAAGCTATGTGCATTCCTCAATGCAATATCTCAGAAGGTGATTGATCCAGAAATTGTACCAACGCTAAGGAGTGATGTGGCGCAATGTCTTGTCAGTTTCGAGCTGGTGTTCCTACCATCCTTCTTCAATATCATGACGCACGTCCTAGTTCATCTAGTCGACGAGATTGTCATTCTGGGGCCCATATTTCTACACAATATGTACCCCTTTGAGAGGTTCATGGGATTCCTAAAGAAATATGTTCGTAAACGCGCTAGGCCAGAAGGAAGCATCTCCATGGGCCATCAAACAGAGGATGTCATCGGGTTTTGTGTTGACTTCATTCCTGGCCTTAAGAAGATAGGTCTCCCTGAATCGCGGTATGAGGGGAGACTGACTGGAAAAGGCACGCTTGGAAGGGACTCAATAATATATAGGGACGGATATTCTTGGTCTCAGGCACACTACGCAGTTCTACAGAACTCTACCTTGGTGACCCCGTATGTTGATGAACACAAGAACAGTCTGCGCTCCAAACACCCGGAGCAGTGCGACGACTGGATTACATGTGAACACATCAGGACTTTCAGCAGTTGGTTGGAAACACGTCTCAGAGGTGACAGCACTATTTGTGATGAGTTGTACTTGTTGTCCAGGGGACCATCTTCGACTGTAATGATTTGGAAAGGATACGAGATAAATGGGAATACATTTTACATGATTGACCAAGATGAAAAGAGCACCAACCAAAACAACGGTGTCCGCTTTGATGCAGCAACCGACAGGGGAAAGGACACATATTATGGTTACATAGTAGACATATGGGAACTTGACTACGGAGTAGATTTTAAGGTCCCTTTGTTTGAGTGCAAGTGGGTCAATCTGTCAGGAGGCGGGGTACAGGTAGACCCACAGTACGGAATGACAACAGTGGATCTGAAAAATCTTGGGTACACTGACGAACCGTTTGTCCTAGCCAATGATGTGGCACAGGTTATCTATGTGAAGGACATGTCTACCAGACCGAGGAAAAGAAAAGATAAGGAAGCGAATACATCATACGATGAGCCAAAGCGCCACATAGTTCTTTTAGGAAAAAGGGACATCCTGGGAGTGGAGGGCAAGACAGACATGTCTGAAGAGTATGAAAAGTTTCATGAAATTCCTCCCTTCAAAGTGAAGGCTGACCCAAGCATCCTGATAAACGATGAAGATTATCCATGGTTACGGCGCAATAAGAAAACGACACAAGCGAAGAAAAAGTGAAGACTTTCTCCCGCAACTATTATGATGATACCATGCCAACTTTGTAACAGACGAGTATGATACCATTGTCCGTTTTGTACATGCACATGCTATGCCAACTTTTTCAGAGTTCAGTTGAAAACTATAAATTTAGGTCAAATTTTCTCTATAGGTGCATCTATGTTCATATAATAGTCCCTGGCCCATGCGGCTCGCCCCTGGCCCATGACCATTAGTCCCGGTTTGTGCCACAAACCGGGACTAAAGGGTTGGTCCCCGTTGCGCTCAGAGTTTAGTCCCACCTCGCCAACCGAAGGGCGCTCACACCGGTTTATAAGCCCGTCCCTCTCTGCCTTGTTGAGCTCCTCTCAAAGTGAAAATAGATGCCCCTATACAGGGAATTTGACCTAAATTCATAGTGAATTTCTCCGAAATTCATAAGAATTGATTGTGAATTTAGGTCGAATTTTCTCTATAGGTGCATCTATGTTCATTTTTTAGTAAAGTTAATCACAAACTTGTGATTCACAAAAATTTCAAAGAATTCAAATTTTAACTATTCAAATTTGAAAACTAATGGCCCAAACAGAAAGTTTATAATTTTTCTAAAACTAATGGCACTAACAGAAAGTTTATAATTTTGCTGAACTAAAAGCAAAAAGAATTAAAGAAAAAAAAACAACCAAAAGAAAATAAATAATGCAGAAAACAAAACAAAAAAACTTGAAAAAAAATAAAAATAGCAACAATAAGTATTTTGTTGTAAGTAGAAACAAAATAAAATAAATAAAGCAACAAAGAAAACAAAAAAAGTGTTTCCAAATTTGAAAACTAATGGCACTAATAGAAAGTTTATATTTTTTCTAAAACTATAAGCAAAAAGAATTAAAAAATAAAGCAAAAAACCAAAAGAAAATAAATAATGCAGAAAACAAAACAAAAAAATGGAAAAATAATATAAAAAAGCAACAATAAGTATTTTATTATAAGTAGAAACAAAATAAAATGAATAAAGCAACAAAGAAAACAAAAAAGTGTTTTCAAATTTGAAAACTAATGGCACTAACAGAAAGTTTATAATTTTTCTAAAACTCAAAGCAAAAAAATAAATAAAAAATAAAGCAAAAAACAAAAAAGTGCCACCTACTGGGCCCGCACGGCCTTAATACGACTAGAAACCCTATCATGGGCCAGGAATCAGGCCCGCGGGAGGCCCGGTAGGCCCACAGGCACAGATTGCACAATTAGGCCCGAAAGCCTGCTTTAGAGAGGAGCTCGAGAGGGAAGGCGCACCGCACCTTATAAACAGGTGTGGCTCCCTCTCAACTAGCGAGGTGGGACTAAACTTTGGGCGCGGGGCAGCACAAGGCCTTTGGTCCCGGTTGGTGGCACCAACCAAGACCAATGCCCCCCTTTAGTCCCGGTTGGTGCCACCAACCGGGACCAAAGGCCGCCGCTTCCCGCCCTTTGGGCTGCTGAAAATTGGCCTTTGGTTCTGGTTGG
>NC_041393.1:725547490-725554163 GCF_002162155.2 Triticum dicoccoides | reverse complement strand
TTAGTCCCGGTTTGTGCCACGTACCGGGACCAATGGCTTTTCTATATAAGCCAGCACTTAGCAGTTTCTCCAAATCCATACCTTTCTTCTCCGCCTGACGCCCGCTGCTCTGCCTCGTCGCCGTCGCCGCCGAGCCTTTAGGCTGCTCACCGTCGTCGCCGCCTCCGACGCCGTCAGGCTGCTCAACTTTGCCATCGCCGCCGCCCTCGAAGCCATCTGCCCCAACACCGGCGCCACTCCCCGCGCCCTGACGCCGACCGCCATGCCCTGCCACCCCCCTGTGAGCACTTGCCTCGCGCCCCTGCCTTGCCTCGCTCCCGCGCCCCTGCGCTACCCTGCCCCGCCGGCGCCACCGCTGCCGCCATGCCTGCCCTGCTCTACCCCGCCCGGCTCCGTTTTTATTGGTTTAATTTTTTTCATATATATATAATGTATGTGTATGTATGTGGCTATAAGTTTTTGTTCATATGGTTCAATATGTTTTTTTATTAGTTTATTTTTTTGTTCATATGTAATGTATATGTGTATGTGGCTATAATGTATATGTGTATGTGATGTATGTGGCTAGAATTTGCTAAATATATATGTTAAAAATGTTTTTTTTGTTCATAGAAAGTATTTTGTTCATATATAGAAAGTTACAATTTTAGAAAAGTTTTATATATGCAAAAGTTACAATTTTAGAAAAAGAAGGATAGGAAAGAAGAAAATAAGAGGAAAGAAAGAAGAAGAGGAGAGGAAAAGAAGAGGAGAAATAAATAAGAAGAAGAAAAAAGAAGAAAAAGAGAGGAGAAGAAGAAAGGAATAGAGGAAAAGAAGAAAAATAGAACATGATGTTTTTTTAATTCACATATTTTTTTTTGTTCATGAGAGAGGCGGGGACGTTGAGGGATAGGAAAGAAGAAAATAAGAAGAGGAAAGAAAGAACAAGAGGAGAGGAAGAAAAGGAGAAATAAATAAGAAGAAGAAAAAATAAGAAAAAGAAGAGGAGAAGAAGAAAGGAATAGTGGAGAGGAAGAGAAAATAGAATATTCTATTTTCTCTTCTTCTACACTATTCCTTTCTTCTTCTCCTCTTTTTTTTCTTCTTTCTTTTCTTCGATCTTCTCCTCTAGCTATTCCTTTCTTCTTCTCCTCTTTTTTTTCCTTCTTCTTCTTCTGATTTTTTATCGGGAACGAGGGTGTCGAGGATTGCCGAGGGGTTGAGGGTCGGGAACTAGGGTAGAGGGTCGAGGGTCGTTAAGGGGTCAAGGGTCGAGGGTTTCAGGGTCGAGGGTTTGAGGGTTCTATAGGGTCGAGGGTTCCAGGGTCGTCTAGGGGCCGAGGGTTCCAGGGTCATCGAGGGTTCGAGGGGTCGAGAGAGGTTTCCTAGTGTCAAAGTATTGAAGAAATCCATGGCTTCATCATTAGCCGGAAGTAACCAGGGCATGATGGTACGAAGTCCTCCAAAGTTATTCTGGAATGGAGTCCCGGATAGGATAATTTGCCTTTTTGTACGAATTTCAGCAAAGGCCTTCCAAATAACGATATTCGGAAGGTTCTTGCTGAACTTTGTACCAAAAAGAAAATTATCCTATCTAGGACTCAATTCCAAAATAACTTTGGAGAGCTTCGTACCATCATGCACCTGTTACCTTCGCCTAATGATGAAGACATGGTTTTGTTGAATCCTTTGACACTAGGCAACCTCCCGACCCCTCGGCGATCCTCGACCCCTTGACCTTCGACCGCTCGGCGATCCAAGACCCTCTACCCTACCGCGGGCGTCGATGCCCACTTCACTTGTGGGACATAGATGTTTGTTCATATATAATGTAGATGTCTATGTATGTATGGAATGATATCGATGGATGTATGTTATCGGGGTCGAGGGTCGTCGAACATGAGAGGATAAAAAAAGAAGAGGAAGAAGAAAAAAAAGAGGAGAAGAAAGAATAGAGGAGTTCTTCTCCTCTATTCTTTCTTCTCCTCTTTTTCTTTCTTCTTCTTCCTCTTTTTTTTATCGGGAACGAGGGTCGTCGAGGGTCGTCGAGCGGTAGAGGTAACCCTAATTAAATAGCAAGTATCGTCGGCGTGAGATACATGTGGCCGTCGGTGTCGGACACTACATCCACGTCCCACAAGTGACGCATGCGTCGACGCCCACGTCACTTGTGGGACATAGATGTAGTGTCGTCGTTGTTGTTTTTCGATGTACCCCCTCCCAATAGCTTCAACACGTGTGGAGGGGTCGATATTACCCCCTCCTTGAAGCGTTCTTGAGGCCAACCCTAACCCTTGAAGCGTTGTCGAGGCCACCCGAAACCCTAGAGAAGCAGCGTCGAGGCCACTAATTAATATGATTCCTTATTGTGATTATCTATCTAGTTCTACGTTTGCCACTAATATATCCATATCTATCATGTTTGAATAATAATTACCATGTTGTAAATATTTGTAGAAACTATGGACACCCCGCCCCGAGACGAAGCACAAGAAGCGTTGTTGAGGGACATAATCGCAGAAGGAAGTGATGCCGTCTGCTCGTTGATGTTTCTCAACGACAACGATGGTCTGGAAGGAGAGGGTGAAGAAGCAACTGGCTATGATTTAGATGGCTCCGATGACCCAATGCCTGTGCAAGAAGGAGAGAGTGAAGAAGTAGACCGTGAGGACGGCTCCGGTGATCACCGAACCGAGTCCGGCCAGGTATATATATTAGTTAAGCCTATGCTGACTAGCTAATTGATGCATTCATTGTTTTGGTATGTACACATATTAATTAACTCTCGTCTTTGTTCTTTTTTCTAGCCCTCCGGATCAAGCACAACTTCAGTAAAGAGACGAGGCCCGAAGAAAAAGTTGAGCTCGGATGAAAAGTTTGAGATAATAGAAATCGCGCGCGACGACCAACCAATTGAACCCTACCGGACAAAGAAGGCATTTGTTGCTCAGTGCGGGGTTCTGGTTAGGGACAAGATCCCGATCAGCATCCACCAATGGTATAAGCCTAAGAACGAAGACCCTGAGGTGTCTTATGTCAATGATATGCAGAAAAATGATCTTTGGACTGAGCTGAAGTCAAATTTCACCCTACCGCCAGAGGATGATCCGGAGAAGCCAGTTAAAGAGCCATTAATCAAGTATTTTGCTCTTAAGAAGATGGCAGACCTATTCAGGAATTGGAAGAAAGACCTGAATAGGTATGTCAATAAAAATGAGACACCAGAATTCAAGGGCAAGTATGAGAAGATCAGAGATGACTGGCCCGCATTTGTGGCCCACAAGACATCGGAAAAGAGTAAAAAGATGTCGGCGACAAACAAGAAAAATGCTGCGAAGAAGAAGCTTCACCATCGCACGGGGTCAGGTGGCTACCTCGTAGCCCGGCCTAAGTGGGCCAAGGCTGAGAATGATCTGCTTGATAAAGGGATCGAACCAGAGACAATGAACTGGCCGGACCGTTGCCGGACTTGGTTCTTCGGGGCTGGCGGAACCTTGGACCCTGTAACAGGGAAGTGCATTTGGACGGATGAACAATTGGACATACCAGTCAAGAGGCTTCAGCAATATATCGAAGCAACGCAACAAGGGACGTTCGTTCCAGACAGGGAGAAGGACGAGCTCATAATGGCCCTCTGGAATCCTGAGCACCCTGGACGGACACGAGGCACGCCAGGCTCCGTTTCGTGGAAGGATAGATTTCCGGACACAGGGGGTTACAAAACCCTGGAGAGGAGGAAGAATCTGGAGCAGAGCCAACTGCAGGCGCTGCACGAAAGGGTAATGGGGCTAGAGGAACGAGAAGCAGATCGCAGCAAACTACCTGCCGAAGCTTCCCCCGAAGCTACCCCGCCATCTCAGCGGAGAAGCAGCGTGGCTTCCACCGAGCTGCTTCAGCCGGAGCATGCCTTGACAGCTCCTGCTAGCTATCCCTTGGATGCTATCACGGAGTCTCAAAATTGCCACCTTATGGCGGAATGGAGCAATTTGAAGGTCAAGGCGGCTGTTGGCTCTGTTTATCCTACTAAACCCGACTCAACTTTTCACTGCCGGCCGATTCCAGAAGGATATGCTATGGTGATGGTGGATGAAATAACGGAGGGATTTGAGGACCTCCGGCTTGACCACCCTACCGGTGAAGGGGAGTATCGGCTGGGTTCTGCTCTGAAGACTCCATGCCTATGGCGGAAGGATCTCATCAACCTTCCGAACTGGACGCCTCCGCCTCCTCCTCCTCCTCCGTCGAGTCAGGACACTCCGCCTCCTCCACCGCCTCCTCCTCCGGCGAGTGACGATCAGGGCACTCGGCCGGCTCCTTCTCCTGTGCGTGGCGGCACTCCGCCTCCTTCTCCGCCTGCGCCGGCGCACCCTAGAGCCAGCCTCCTCCTTCTCCGCCTCGTCAGCAAGGGCGGCAGAGACCCGCCGCCGCTCCGGCTGCTCCGGCGCATCGTAGTCCTTCTCCTCCATCTCGTAAGTAAGGAAAGAAGACATCCGTTTCGTCTGCTCTGCCGGTGTCTAGCAGTACAGCCAAAGGCAGGAGGAGATACAGATTCGGTCCTTCTCTAAAGACTCCAGAGAAGTTACCATACGAGAGGACCGAGGAGGAAAACGCGAAGATCGTGCAGACTGAAGTGGATGACTAGTTTCAAGGGTTGAAAGCAAATAGACATCCACCTCCGGAGGAGAAGGTAGATCCGGTGAAAGCGAAGCGCACTCTGGCTGCCCTGACAAAACCACCCAAGTCTCCGCCGAAAGGCAACTATGAGCGGATTATTGGAAAGGCATTTGCTGAAGCGGAGAGGTCAGGAAGTACTAAAAGTGATCAAAGGATGAAAGAACGATGAGCTGGGAAACAAATTGCCCAGCTCGGCGAACAAGCGAAGCAATCGTGCCCCCAGCTCAAGGTGCCTGCTAGCGACATCGTCGATCCAAGGATGGTGCCCGGTTATGGCAATCCTGCAGATTACCTGCTCGACGATGTACATTATGATTTCTTGGAGGTGCAGATACAAAGATACGAGTATGGGAAGCCTCTCATCAAAGATGAAAGTTCTCTATCAACGATGATGCGAAGATTGCATGATGGGTACATGAAAACCTGCAGAGAGTCTGAGGGGAGGAGTACTTTGTATGTGAGAGTTGAAAAGGAGCATGACCTCCTTGGAATTGAACTGTTGCCTATTCCATTTGAGGAGTTCTATCATTTTTTCAATCAATTGGCCCTCGATAAAGCAACGGTCACCCGCTACTCTCTATAAGTAGTACTACTTCTGTCATTAAGTCTCTCTATATAACTCACCTCTTTCATTGCATGTATTTATAATTATCCTCACTATATTATGCAGATTGAAGATCGCCGAGTTGAAGAAAAGACAAGAGGGTGATATTGGTTACATTAACACATATCTCATAGATAAAACTGAGGTTGAATTTCATGCCGAAAATACCGAGGCCAACTTGCTACAATCGTTGGTAATAAATGAACACAAAGATATAATACTCTTTCCTTACAACTTCAAGTGAGTGTTACTGTCTTGTGGCATATTCGGTTTCCCTTATTAGTCCAGGTTATAGTAATGTAATATTGATGAGTTATGCATGTGTGCGCAGCTACCACTATGTTCTCCTAGAGATTAAGCTTCAGAAGGGAGTGGTAACTGTCTTATACTACAAACAAAAAGATCCCCAGGAGTATGCGGACATGACTGAAATGCTCGAGAAGTAAGTTAAATCGATCATTATCCACCATATCAGCAACTTTGTTCATTTCTGATATCAAGTAATTGTTTTCTTTGTATGGCAGGGCTTGGAGAAAATTCACCAAAAAAGCTCCGGGACTGCCGAAGAAGCTGCAATTTAGACACCCGAAACTAAGTACTATAGTAGCATATTCCACGCATCTCCTAGTGATTCAAGCGCTAGTTTCATCAATACCATTTAGCATGCTTGCTAATTATTAGTTTGATTGACCTCTATTTCTTATAAAGTGGTTGTGGTAGGAACAAGGGAATGATTATGTGGATACTACATTTGCGAGTCCATCCGCCACACGACCTGTGAGCGGGGCTACTCTGACAAACAATATGAAGTGCATAAATAACAATATTCACAATTTTATTTTATTACCATCATTTGTGTTGAGTTTCATTCATTCATATATATATATATATATATATATATATATATATATATATATATATATATATATATATATATATGTATGTATTGACCCCCTTCTTAAAATTAGATGTTTCGGATGCGCGATGAACTTCTAGCACCAGATCGCATGCGAGCAATTCAAGAGGAATTGGCGGCATTCTTTCTTGACCACGTGATCGCTGAAGACGGAGAATACTATGTGGACCACGCGTCCGTATGTTAGGAGATTATATTTGTAAAAGATAATTATTATATATATGTAGCCGGTAGTGTCGGATAGATATACGAGAACTTGTTGTTCGACCAATCTCTCGGAGAAGGAGAGGTGGTCGATGTCACTTCTCTTTGTATGCATATATGTTCATGACGATCTTCTGTTTCCTTCGTTTGGTTACTAGCTAGCTAGCATGTCTAGCTAGTCCTCTCTATACGTATGTATAGTACGTAGCGTCGACCAAGCACGGAGAAAAGAGAGGACACTTCTCTCTATTAATTAGCTAGCTAACACAATATATGAAACACCTAAATTAACC
>NC_041393.1:725455432-725547239 GCF_002162155.2 Triticum dicoccoides | reverse complement strand
CAAAAACCCCAGCCACAGAAATGCTGACGCGTGGATGCCTATTGGTCCCGGTTGGTGCCACCAACCTGGACCAAAGGCCATCCTGCCTGGGCTCAGCGGACAGGCCACATGGAGGCCCATTTGTCCCAGTTCTGGATTGAACCGGGACTAAAGGGCCAGGGCATTAGTACCGACCCTTTAGTCCCGGTTCATGAACCGGGACTAAAGGCCCTCACCAACCGGGACAATAGGCCCTTTTTCTACTAGTGTTCCTCCGTTGTGCGGTACGCCAAGCCTCGTTTCCATCGGCTGTTCTGTCCAAGCCCTCCAGATGAACACGACGACGCATTTCGTTCCGACCCAACTGGTTGGCTCCCCATGAACACAACGACGACACAGTTTCTCTGTTCCGACCCAGCCATGTATACGAGCCCTGGCCGTACGTATGCGTGAGTAGGCGTTGAGACCCCGCCCGTATGTATGTATGTGGTCGTATTTTCTTTCTTGCACGCTGGCCGATGTATGTACGTGTACATGCTACATGCGCGCCTCTACTACGACACGTGCGCGCCTCTACATCGACCAGTATGTACGTACACGTTCATGACCAGATTGACAACGCTATGTACACTTCGACCAGGTGGGTCCCGACTGTCAGGCACTTCCTTGCGTGCGAAGATGTATCTGGTGGGTCCCAGCAGTAAGGGGGTGAATCGTTTTTTCTGCCCATAATATCGACGCACTTCCTTGCGGATGTAGCTGGTGGGTCCCAGCAGTCAGGGGGGAAACGTTTTTTTCGCAAAACACAGTGGCCCGTCTTGTGGGTCCCTGCTGTCAGGTGGAGGAATAATTATTTTGCGGGTAATAAGGAGCCAATTCTTGCGGCTGCCGTGGACCCAGCTGTCAGCCTATCAACATACAATACTCTTCCGATGGAAGTCGTTCCTTGACCATGTTGACCATGCTGCACCGAGAGCACCAGGGCGGTGGACGACGGTGAGGCCTAGGAAGGGGACAACGCAGAGCCGGGGAAGACGCGGCAGTGGATGCCCACGCGTAGAGGAGTAAGAGGGTTCACTGGTTCGGTTGTGGTGTGAGGCTATCGTCGTCGTAGAATAACAGGGGGTGTGGGTGAGTAGAGGGATGGCCTAGCCAGTGGTGGGAGTAGTAGGGGCAGTGAGGCCTCCGCGGCATCACAGCCGGCCACGGGAGGTAGGAGCACGCGGCACGACCGACGCTGGTTTGGGCAGCTGGAGCAAGAAGACCAGAGGTTGAAGAAGCACTACGGCCATTGGATGGCCAACGTACAGTCACTGGAGCTGGAATCGTTCATATTGACTAAGTTGACAAAACCCTCCGTCCCCGTCAACTTAGTTGGCCCACAAGTCAGCCTCCCACTATGGTGGGTCCCAGCTAGCAGGGGGTATTCATTTTTTTGTGCATTATATATAGGCACTTCCTTGCGTGCAAATATATATCTGGTTGGTCCAACCTGTCAGCGGGAGGAATGTTTTTTCGCGAAATACAAAGGCCCTTCTGGTGGGTCCCTGCTATTAGGTGGAGGAACCATTATTTTGCGCGTAATAAGGGGGCATTACCTTGCGTGCGGCCGTTGACCCAGCTGTCAGCCTCTCCACGCACAGTCTACTTCCGATGGTGTTGTTCTTTGACCACGTTGACCACTCCATGCCGAGTGTATCCAAGGTGGTGGAGGACGGCGAGGCCCCGAACAACAACGAGCCGGAGATGGGATGACACGGGAGTGGAGTCACAGACAGAGAGGTGTACAAGGGTTAACTGGTTCTGGTGTGGTGTGGTTTGGCAGTCGGTGGAGAACAACAGGAGGTGTATAGGGGTGGCGGGATGGCGTGGCCAACGGTGGAGTAGCGCTTCACAACGAAGCACGCTAACCAGAGCTCCTAGCAGCAGGAGACGGGAGCAGGTGGTCCCGGCGGCGCTGGAGGAAGAAGATGAGAGATTGAAGATGGATGCCGGTTGTTGGATGTAAATCCAACGGCTAACGATGTTAGAACCATTTGTTGACTAAGTTGACAACAACTTGCGTTGGCTTCGACCTATTGGCCCACATTTCAGCCTCCAAAAATGTGGCACGTACTCAATCCATTTTTTCAGAATTTATAGTCTTTTTTTGCGGGAAAGAATTTACAGTCAGTTTGATCTCTATTTCTTTTTGAATTACAGTCCATTAGATGGGCTTGGTGAACAAATAATGTAGCGTCCATGCGGCCATTTATTTTTTTCTTAAAAATTACAGGCTATTTGCACTTTCTCGAAATACACGATTTTGCTGTGCTGATTCAAATTATAATGTTGGGTTGGGCCAGCAGTGTTATCAAGAAATAAATAGGGGCTGAGAATTTTGTTATAAATATATTTAAATAATACATGATTTATTATTACATTAGTCCTTAAATCTTACCAAGCTTTTGTACACAATCACCAGGATTTTCGTTGTCAAAAAAATCAAGGATTTTATTGTTAAGAAATTATATTTATAAGTTAATAATATGTGGGATATTGTTTTCTTACATATGTAAGTATCTGTTAAATGTATGATGACAATAACAATATTATATAATAACATATGAAATAATTTAAATATATATCATATAGTTAGAAGGGAAACATAAGTTGGACCAGGCGTTCCTATTCTTATATAGAAAATAGAACAAACCTCTGCGTTTTCTTCAAAAAAATACATAAATTGGGTTGTCGATGTTCAGGAAAAAAATCTCGGATGGGAGGTCCATAGGCCAGTCGATACATGATGGCCTTCAAGAAAATACAAACCGGCATGTCATGATCTGCGATGTTCAAAAAGAAATCCTAGGCGGGGCAGGCTAAAACCCAGCTGATACTTTGGGGCCCTCTATGAAGTTCTTTGTGTTGGTTTGAATAGATGAATCTGACATTGTGTGATGCATATCGTATAACCAAACCCGCGGATACTTGAGGTGACATTGGAGTATCTAGGTTACATTAGGGTTTTGGTTGATGCGTGTCTTAAGGTGTTATTTTACTATGAACTCTAGGGCTGTTTGTGACACTTATAGGAATAGGCCAATGGATTGATCGAAAAGAATAACTTTGAGCTGGTGTCGTACCCTACAATAATCTCTTTGTTTGTTCTCCGCTATTAGTGACTACGGAGTGACTCTTTATTGCATGTTGAGGGATTGTTATATGATCCAATTATGTTATTATTGTTGAGAGAACTTGCACTAGTGAAAGTATGAACCCTAGGCCTTGTTTCGAAGTATGGCAATGCCGTTTTAGCTCACTTTTACTACTTGCTACAATGCTGTTTTATATTTTCAGATTACAAAAACCTATATCTACCATCCATTTTGCACTAGTATCACCATCTCTTTGCCAAACTAGTGCACCTATAAAATTTACCATTGTATTGGGTGTGTTGGGGACACAAGAGAATCTTTGTTATTTGGTTGCAGGGTTCTTTGGGAGAGACCACTTTCATCCTATGCCTCCCACAGATTGATAAACATTAGGTCATCCACTTGAGTTAAATTTGCTACTGTCCTTCAAACCTCTGCACTTGGAGGCCCAACAATGTCTACAAGAAGAAGGTTGCGTAGTAGACATCAATATCTTTTCTGGCGCCGTTTCCGGGGAGGTAAATGCTTGAAGGTATATCTTTAGATCTTGCAATGGAATCTTTTAGTTTCTTGTTTTATCAGTAGTGTAGTTTATAGAAGAAAATTACAAAAAAAATGGGATTGAGGTTGCCTCATATGATTCGTCTTTTTAATGTATTTCGTAAAAATAAGCATTCCGATAATTGTGCTCAATTGCTAGAGGAAGAATGCAATAAAATGTTTGGCATAAAATCTTTGTATGATGAGCATGATTGCAATGTTTTTAGTATGAACTCCTTTAATATGCATGATGCTAATGATATGCAAAGCTACAAGCTTGGGATGCTATGTTTCCTGAAGATGATATTTTTTGTCCCCCATGTTTTGATGTGAAAATTTATTTTGATGAAAGCATGCCTTCTATTTATGATGATTATATTTTGAGCAAATTTATTTTGATGAAAGTGGGTTTGGAAGAGTGTCAATTTTAGGAAGTAATGATCCCACTATTTTGGACGTTATTGAATCTTATTGTGATAATTATGGAAGTGGATTTGGAGAGGTCATGACTTTATTTAGTCATGAATCCACTATTTCAGAAGAGGTTCCAATTGATTATGAGAACAAAGTTG
Organism: Triticum dicoccoides; assembly: GCF_002162155.2. Classification (NCBI taxonomy): domain Eukaryota; kingdom Viridiplantae; phylum Streptophyta; class Magnoliopsida; order Poales; family Poaceae; genus Triticum; species Triticum dicoccoides. The sequence continues at coordinate 725,543,011 of NC_041393.1, read as the reverse complement.
CAATCTATGATGATTATTGTGATGACATGTATGTTATAAATAATAATGATAACCATGAAACTTGTCATCTTGATTTTAATTTTCAATTGGATCATGCCTCGCATGAAAAGAATGGTTTATGTGATAGTTATATTGTTGAATTCATTCATGATTCTACTGAAAATTATTATGATGGAGGAATATATGCTTGTAGGAGTTGCAATAATATCTAGTTTCCTCTCTGTGTGTTGAAAATCTTGAAGTTATGCTTGTTTTACCTTCTTATGCTAGTTGATTCTTGTTCCCATAAGTTGTTTGCTCACAAAATCCCTAAGCATAGGAAGTGGGTTAGACTTAAATGTGCTAGTCATATGCTTTATGATGCCCCCATTATGTTTCAATTCTTATGTTTTATGTGAGCATCATTGACATCATCATGCCTAGCTAAAAAGGCATTAAAGAAAAGCGCTTGTTGGGAGACAACCCAATATTTACCCCTACGGTTTTTGTGTGTTAACATGATTAATATACTGTACTAATCATGTTTTATAGCTTTTTGTTTCAATAAAGTGCCAACTAAAGCCTTTGAGATAGTGTGGATGACAGTTGACTTGATTCTGTGCAAAAACAGAAACTTTTGCGCTCAGTCCAGGAAATTTGAAAATTCACTGGAATGTGCTTTTGATCTGAATTTTTTACACAAGATTTATATACAAATTTCCTAGATTTTCCTAATTTTTCATAATTTTTGGAGTTACAGAAGTATGGAAAGTTTCCAGATCACTACAGATTGTTCTGTTTTTGACAGATTCTGTTTTCTATGTGTTGTTTGCTTATTTTGATGAATCTATGAGTAGTATCGGAGGGTATGAACCACGGAGAAGTTGTAATATAGTAGATACAACACCAATATGAATTTAGAATGAGTTCACAACATTACCTAAGTGGTGATTTATTTTCTTATACTAACGGACTTATGAGTTTTCTGTTGAGTTTTGTGTTGTGATGTTTTCAAGTTTTGGGTAAGATTCGATGGACTATGGAATAAGGAGTGGAAAGAGCCTAAGATTGGGGATGCCAAAGGCATCCCAAAGTTATATTCAAGGACAACCAAGAGCCTAAGCTTGGGGATGCCCCGGATGGCATCCCCTATTTTGTTTTTGTTATCGGTAACTTTACTTGGAGCTATATTTTTATTCACCACATGATATGTGTTTTTCTTGGACCTTCATTTCCTTTTGTTTATATTTGCTTGCTGCTCATAAGAGACATGTTTTATATCTATTAGTTCAATAAAAAAAGTCAAGTATAGCCTTTACCATGCTTATTTTACAAGTCTATACGTTGTTGTTTTGAAATCAGAAAGTTTGTTTTATGTTTTGAATATGGGTGAATAGTCAGAACATGATAAAATCTTGAAATTCTGACAGAACGAGTAACAACAAATTTTCTACAGTGTGGTAATGTTTTAGAATTTTTGGAGTTAGGGAAGTATGATTCCTCTTGCATTCTTTACAGACTGTTCTGTTTAGACAGATTGATGTTATGTTTGCATTGTTTGCATACGTTTGCTTGTTTAATGATACTATTTTAGGATAGGAGTATTAAATATGTAGAGGCATTGAGTATGCAATGTCAAATTATAATTTTAGTGATTTTCTACAGTAGAGAATGATAAGGTTTTGCGTCGATTTATACTAACTTATCTCATGAGTTCTTGTTGAGTTTTGTGTGGATGAAGTTTTTAAGAATAAGCGAAACCGTGATATGAGAGGAATTAAGGAGACACAAAAAGCTAAAGCTTGGGGATGCCCAAGGCATTCCTAATTAACATTTCAAGAAGTCTCAAGCATTTAAGCTTGGGGATGCCCCGGTTGGCATCCCACCTTTCTTCTTCAACAACTATCGGTCAGTTTTGGTTGAGCCTAAGTTTTTTCTTCTTCACATGATATGTGCTATCCTTGCAATGTCATTTTATTTTTTTCTTTCTGTTTGAATAATATCCCAAGATCTGAAATTCTGAAATGTTAGAGAGTCTTCACATAGTTACACAATTATTGGACTACTCATTGATCTTCACTTATATCTTTTGGAGTAGTTTGTTATTTGCTCTAGTGCTTCACTTATATCTTTTTAGAGCATGGCGGTAGTTTTATTTTTAAGAAATTGATGAACTCTCATGCTTCACTTATATTATTTTGAGAGTCTTAAACAACATGGTAATTTGCTTCGGTCATGAATTTAGTCCTAATATGATAGGCACCCAAGATGGATATAATAAAAACATTCATATAAAGTGCATTGAACACTAAGAGAAGTTTGATTCCTTATGATTGTTTTGAGATATGAGGATGATGATATTAGAGTCATGGTAGTGAGTAATTGTGTATTGTAGAAATACTTGTATTAAAGTTTGTGATTCCCGTAGCATGCACATATGGTGAACCGTTATGTGATGAAGTCGGAGCATGATGTATTTATTGATTGTCTTCCTTATGAGTGGCGTTCGGGGATGAGCGATGGTCTTTTCCTACCAATATATCCCCCTAGGAGCATGCGCATAGTACTTGTTTCGATGACTAATAGATTTTTTGCAATAAGTATGTGAGTTCTCTATGACTAATGTTGAGTGCATGGATTATACGCACTCTCACCCTTCCACCATTGCTAGCCTCTCTAGTATCGCTCAACCTTCTCCGGTACCTTACACCCACCATATACCTTCCTCAAACAGCCACCAGACCTACCTATTATGGAATTTCCATAGCCATTCCGAGATATATTGCCATGCAACTTTCCACTGTTCAGTTTATTATGACACGGTTCATCATTATCATATTTCTTTGCATGATCATGTAGTTGACATCGTATTTGTGGCAAAGCCTCCGATCATAATTTTTATACATGTCACTCTTGATTCATTGCACATCTCGGTACACCGCCGGAGGCATTCATATAGAGTCATATTTTGTTCTAAGTATCGAGATGTAATTCTTGAGTTTTAAGTAAATAGAAGTGTGATGATCATCATTATTAATTAGAACATTGTCCCATGTGAGGAAATAAAAAAAATAGGCCAAATAAGCCAATCAAAAAAAAGAGGCCAAAGAAGCCAATCAAAAAAACTGAGAAAAGAGAGAAGGGACAATGTTACTATCCTTTTACCACACTTGTGCTTCAAAGTAGCACCATGATCTTCATGATAGAGAGTGTTTTATTTTGTCACTTTCATATACTAGTGGGAATTTTTTATTATAGAACTTGCCTTTTATATTCCAATGATGGGCGTCCTCGAATGCCCTAGCTCTTCATGAGCAAGCAAGTTGGATGCACAGCCGCTTAGTTTCTTTTTGAGCTTTCATAAACTTATAGCTCTAGTGCATCTGTTGCATGGCAATCCCTACTCACTCACATTGATATCTATTGATGGGCATCTCCATAGCCCGTTGATACGCCTAGTTGATGTGAGACTATCTCCTTCTTTTTGTCTTCTCCGCAACCACGATATTCTATTCCACCTATAGTGATATGTCCATGGCTTACGTTCATGTATTGTGTGAAAGTTGAAAAGGTTTGAGAACATCAAAAGTATGAAACAATTGGTTGGCTTGCCATCGGGGTTGTGCAAGATTTGAATATTTTGTGTGATGAATATGGAGCAAAGCCAGACTATATGATTTTGTAGGGATAAGCTTTCTTTGGCCATGATATTTTCAGAAGACATAATTGCCTTGTTAGTATGCTTGAAGTATTATCATTTTTATGTCAATATTAAACGTTTGTTTTGAATCTTATGGATCTGAATACTTTTGCCACAATAGACAAGATTAGATTGATAAATATGTTAGGTAGCATTCCAAATCAAAAATTCTATTTTTATCATTTACCTACTGGAGGACGAGCAGGAATTAAGCTTGGGGATGCTTGATATGTCTCCAACGTATCTATAATTTTTTATTGTTCCATGCTATTATATTATCCATCTTGGATGTTCTATATGCATTTATATGCTATCTTATATGATTTTTGGGACTAACCTATTAACCTAGAGCCTAGTGCCAGTTTCTGTGTTTTCCTTGTTTTTGAGTTGATTGACCTGAAGGTTTATGGAGATTATTTTGGACCAGAAGAAGCCCACAGAGCATCGGAGATGGACCAAAGGAGTCCCGAGGCCACCATGAGGGTGGGGGTGCACCCTACCACCCTGGGCATGCCCCCACTACCTCGTGGCTGCCTCGTGGACCCTCCTGACTTGTTCCCAATGCCAACACCTCTTATATATCCCAAAACTTCCAGAAGAGAACCAAAATCGGGAGTTCCGCTACCGCAAGCCTCTGTAGCCAGCAAAAACCAATCGGGGCCCTGTTCCGGCACCCTTCCGAAGGGGGAAACCATCACCGATGGCCATCTTCATCATCCCGGCGCTCTCCATGACGAGGAGGGAGTAGTTCACCCTCAGGGCTGAGGGTATGTACCAGTAGCTATGTGTTTGATATCTCTCTCTCTCTCGTGTTCTTGATTTGGCACAATCTTGATGTACCGCGAGCTTTGCTATTATAGTTGGATCTTATGATGCTTCTCCCATTCTACCTTCTTGTAATGGATTGAGTTTTCCCTTTGAAGTTATCTTATCGGATTGAGTCTTTAAGGATTTGAGAACACTTGATGTATGTCTTGTAGGTACTTATCTGTGCTGACAATGGGATATTCATATGATCCACTTGATGTATGTTTTGGTGATCAACTTGCAAGTTCAGTGACCTTCTGAACTTATGCATAGGGGTTGGCAGACGTTTTCGTCTTGACTCTCGGGTAGAAACTTTGGGGCACTCTATGAATTTCTTTGTGTTGGTTTGAATAGATGAATCTGAGATTGTGTGATGCATATCATATAATCAAACCCGCGGATACTTGAGTTGACATTGGAGTATCTAGGTGACATTAGGGTTTTGGTTGATGTGTGTCTTAAGATGTTATTTTACCACAAACTCTAGGGCCGTTTGTGACACTTATAAGAATAGCCCAATGGATTGATCGGAAAGAATAACTTTTGTAACATCCCAAATTTCCAATTTGGCATGTTATACATTAGATCATCATTGCATATCATATTTTATTGCATTTTGGCATGATCCTAGAAATTCTACGCAACTCAAGGACCCACGGAGAGAGTTGGGGATTTCGTTATTTTCATATTTGAGTTTTCTCAAATTTTGAAAATAGGATCATTTTATTTTAATTATTTTATCTTCGTATATTTCTTTTATAAAAATAAGAGAGAGGGAATAAAATGACTTTCCCAAAAATAAAGAAATATTGAGGATTTAATAATAAAATCAAATAAGATTTTATTTCGGAGTTTTATCGCTATTTTATTTGAATTAGGAAAAATGCGCGTTTTTAAAAATTGCATTTTAGGCCCAAATAAATGTTCATCTTGTTTTAGAGGACGGGGAAAATTTATTTCGGGATTTTTGGAGTCCGTTTAATATTTCTTTTCTTTCTTTTTCTGCATGTCCGAATTATATATAAAAAAAGAACCGACTTCGGGCCGTACCCGAGCGGGACTCCTCGGGCCGCCCTTATAAGCCGCCACCCCCGGCGCCCCAGCCCATCCAGCCGCCGCCCGAACCCTAACCCTAGCCCGACACCGTCACCGTCACCGCCTCGAGCAGCCGCCGACCCCGCCGCCGCCCGCCGTCGCCCCGCCGCCCCGCAGGAGCCGCCACCCGCCGCCGCCGTCCGTTTAGGTAGCTGCCGGAGTTCATCTCCGATGCCGGAAAACCGTCCGGTTTTTTTATAAAACCGCGGTTGTTTTTTTAGATAGATCGGTTTAGTTTTTTCCGGTTTGTTTATTTTGTGGACGTTCGTCCGTACGTTTGTTTTAATGAACGATTTTCGTCGCTTAGACGTAGACAGCGAATGTTCATTCATTAGCCTGTTTGTCCGTTTTTCTTTTTCTCAGATTTTCTGCGATTATTTTTGATCGTGATTTCAGATCTGATTTTCGTTTTAGTTTAACTGTTTGCTCGTTTATCGGAATCAGGCGATTCAAGCGCCTAGAGTTTCGTCTCAAAACCCTCTTTCGGTTTAACCAACTCAAACAAGTTTTTGTTACTGCAAAATTTGACTTAGGTCCAGATTAGTAAATGAAGCTTGTTTCTTTCGCTGTTTGAGTTTCGTTGCTTCGTTTGCTTTGATTCTTTTTGCAAACCGGAGTTCTTCAGTTGTACGTTCTGGTTAGATCTCTTATTTGAGTTTTACATGTGCATTACATGAGTGCTTATTGTATGCTTGTTTGTTTGCGATAGAGTACCCGGAGTGCGCCGCTTGCTACTACGAGTCTCTAGGTTTCACGGATCATCAGCAAGGCAAGTAAGACTTTGATCATACCTCTTTACTACCCAGTTTTATTGCATTAGATCAATCCTCAAACAATTGCATGATTAGGATCTGATTAATTTGTGGGGTTTTGGGAAGTAGATCAGGTAGTACCTATTACCTTTTTTATTTATCAAACCTTTGGGAGTTACTTCTGCGTTTGCTTATATTGCTATGCTATGCTAGTAGACGTGGATTGGGTGAGTGTATCCATGACAGATGTGAGATTGTTAATTAATGGTTTACTTAAGGTGGCAACTTTAATACACATCGGGGTGGATTGAGGCACCTGGGGAACCCAGTGTTGCCTGTATTTTTGGAAATCCCGGGGTTCCGTGTGATTTTCCTATGGACGGCCACCCATGCTCAAAGGGATCATGAGATTATTCATGCTAGAAACTTCCGTGTGCAGCCACAAGCTATTATGGGCTCTAACATAGTTGATTAAGTTGCGTGAGCTCTTGAAGTGGTAGACTACCCAGAGTAGAGAGTTAATGCTTCTGAAAGACTGTGTCTCGATCATCTGTTTCTCAAACACCATGTAGTGCGAGAAATCCAACGGAGGAGATCGGGTCTTGTGGGGAAAAGTGCGCAAACCTCTGCAGAGTGTACAAACTAATCATGGTTAGCCGTGTCCCCGGTTATGGACATCTTGAGTATCTGGTTCTTTGGATTATCATGTTGATCTCATCATGTTACTTAATTTAATTTTGTTGGGTTAATGATGATGCTTAATTGGGATTGAGTTGGAGGAACCTTCTCAATGTTTAACAACCACCGTGATAGTTAAATAAAATCTATTCCTTTGTAGTAGGGGAAAACTGGCTTTATGCAAAACTGTAACCATAGAGCTTTCCACCAGCCATATATTGCATGTAGTGATAGCCTTATTCTGTTCATTACTCTCTATGTGTTACATTGCCAGCATATTCCATGTGCTGACCCGTTTTCGGGATGCAACATTCATGTTGCAGACTTTTTAGACGATGAGTAAGGTGCCTTAGGTCGTGGTCTTATACTCACTGATGCCGTTGGAGTTGTTGGACTCGCTTTATCTTCCAAGCCTTCCGCTGTTATCGTTATTAGATGGCCTTAAGCCATATTTATTGTATTAAGTTCTCTCTTGAGAGATTCGATGTAATAAGTGTGTGATTGGTACTCTGTTATAAATCCTTCAAGTACTATGCTTGTCAGCATTACCGATCCAGGGATGACACTGATGCACAAAGATCAGACTGTTTGAGGTCTGGTCTCTACAAGATGGTATCGGAGCACACGCTGACTGTAGGACACGACCACTAAGCTAAAGCCCTAAATCACTACTCTCTTCTCATTTCTGACTCCTCTCCTTTTTCTACTCTTCTAGGATGGTGGATGCAAGGAACAAGGTCACGCAACCGGATGAAGATACACCTTTTGGACGCCACTTGAAGGAAGTCACTAGATACCTAAACATCGGAGTACCAAGCTTCACCGGAACCTACATCGCCACTTTACCAGAAGAGGAGCGTTGGATGATTCAAGTTCAAGTTCCAGGAAGGACGTTCATGTCAGTCACTGAGCCCATAGAGTTTTCCTTTGATGCACCAACCTGGAGTTTAGGAAAGAGCATGGCAGCCAACATCACCATGGGACGCATTGGAGAAGTTTACCACAAGGATCTCAAGGATACTATCTATCAGATTTGTGGGCGCCGAGATGAGCAATGGGAGATGATCAACACTAGGAAGGATAGATCTATTGCAGCTTTTATCCAGGAGCTAAACCAGCACATACGGTGTCAGGAGAACTAGATGTGTGCAGGCATGATAGATCTGAAGAAGGCAATGACCAAGATCACGGAAATGGAAGAAGAACTCAAGTCTACACGTGATGGATATGAGGAGGAGATTGTAACACTTTTGGAGAAGAATGACGACCTGGTAAAGAAGATCGCAGTTTTCATGGGAGACCCCGCGCTAGGTGGAGAAGACGATGATTCCACTTGCCCGGAGAACTACATCATCATTGATGACACCGACTCAGACCCCGACGATAGCGATGATGACTTTGTTGATGAAGCTAGAGCAGATATCATGGAGTCTTCGACCGATCAATGTTTTTAGTGGACCAACATATCAGTAGAAGTATTCCCCCATGTATATAGAATAGTCAAAGCACTTTTGTAATGATAGTTAGACCGATTGTATGCCCTGGTTTGAATTGATTGATGTCAATTTGTTTGTGTTTTATCTCATGAGCATATGGGTAGTGTTTTCCCTCTAGACCTCTTTCTATATTATTTCCTCATCTTTTGTAAACCTATCAGATGCCTCCGAGACGTGACAACAGATTTGCTTTCCCACCGGAGCTCACTTAGTTGATCCAGCAGCAGAAAGCATTGATGCAACTTTTATTCCAGAATCAGAATCAGGGGAACAACAACAACAACAACCCACCACCACCACCACCTGTTGATCACTTAGCCCATTTCTTGAGGCTGAATCCGCCGGTGTTCTCCAGTAGCACCGAGCCGATAGTTGTAGATGATTGGCTCCGCAAGATTGGAAGGGAGTTAACCACTGCAGGATGCATAGATGCGGAGAAAGTGCGTTTTGCCGCACCTCAGCTTGATGGACCCGCAGCATCATGGTGGGAGATTTTCACAGCCACTTACCCCATAGACACAGTCACATGGGATCAGTTTTAGCAAGCTTTCCATACTGACCATGTTTCAGCAGGAGCTATGGCCATGAAGAAGCGTGAGTTTCGCAACTTGCGCCAAGGAGGACATACCGTTGGCCAGTACGTGGATGACTTTAGTAAGTTAACACATTATGCCCCAGATGACGTTGCTATGGATGCAGCTAAGCAGGAGAAGTTTCTAGAAGGACTAAATGATGAACTGAGCATGCAGTTGATGGTGGAAACCTTCAACAACTACCAGGAGTTGGTAGATAGAGCTCTCATGATTGAAGGGAAGTAGCAGCAGATTGACAGCTGCAAGAGGAAGTATGGACAAGGGAAGTATAATTCTGGAGCTCAGCAGAAGCCTCGTTTTACCCCGAACTCGGGAGGACCTTTTCAGCATACACATGGAGGAGGAAGTTCGCACAACCATAGAGGCCCCAAGAATGGGAATGGGAATGGAGGAAGCAACGGTCTGAACCGTACCAACCCCAGCCAAGAGGGATCTAAGCCACATTACTTGTTTCAAGTGCTAGAAGACTGGACATTATACCACTGAATGTCCTGAAGCTAAGAATGTAAATGGCAATGGAAGCTCTGGGAAGAAGCCCAACCCTTTCAACAGGGGACAGGTGAACCTCGTTAGCGTGGAGGAGGTTGAAGCCCAGCCAAATGCAGTAATAGGTAAGTTTTTGGTTAAGGCATTTACTGCAATCGTTCTTTTTGATACTGGTGCATTGCATTCATAAATATCAAGGGGATTTGTGGATAAGTATAAACTGCCAACCCGAGCCCTTAGGTCACCCATGTTAGTAACCTCGCCAGGAGCAGAGTATATGGCTAGTCTATGGTGTGATCGGTTACCATTAAGGATTGGTAACTATGTGTTTCCCTTAGCGCTAATAGTATTGGAGTCGCAAGGACTGGATGTGATATTAGGCATGGATTGGTTATCGAAGTATGGACGGAACATTGAATGCGCCAGTAAGTCAATTTTGCTTACCACCCCAGAAGGAAGAAGGATCAAGTATGTATCCCGGCATGTGTCGAGGAAGACTCAAGTAAATTCCTTATCAGGAGTTGTACAGGAGGAAGTACCAATGGTAAAGGATTTCCCTGACGTATTTCCGGAAGAGTTGCCAGGCATGCCACCGGATAGAGACATTGAATTTTTGATTGAACTTTTTCCAGGCACAGGGCTGATATCTAAGAGACCATACAGGATGCCCACAAAAGATTTGGAGGAAATTAAGAAGCAGATTAAGGAGTTAATGGATAAAGGCTATATTCACCCAAGTTCGTCACCTTGGGGATTGCCAGTGCTTCTAGTGGAGAAGTGTTGGAAATATGCCCTAGAGGCAATAATTAAAAGTATTATTATATTTCATTGTTCATGATAATTGTCTTGTATTCATGCTATAACTGTATTATCCGGAAATCGTAATACACGTGTGAATACTTAGACCACACTATGTCCCTGGTAAGCCTCTAGTTGACCAGCCCGTTGTGATCAACAGATAGTCATGGTTTCCTGACTATGGACATTGGATGTCATTGATAACGGGATCACATCATTAGGAGAATGATGTGATGGACAAGACCCAATCCTAAGCATAGCATAAAAGATCGTGTAGTTCGTTTTGCTAGAGCTTTGCAAGTGTCAAGTATCTCTTCCTTCGACCATGAGATCGTGTAACTCCCGGATACTGTAAGAATGCCTTGGGTGTGCCAAACGTCACAACGTAACTGGGTGACTATAAAGGTGCATTACAGGTATCTCCGAAAGTAGCTGTTGGGTTGACACGGATCGAGACTGGGATTTGTCACTCCGTATGACGGAGAGGTATCTCTGGGCCCACTCGGTAATGCATCATCATAATGAGCTCAAAGTGACCAAGGTGTTGGACACGGGATCATGCATTACGGTACGAGTAAAGTGACTTGCCGGTAACGAGACTGAACAAGGTATTGGGATACCGACGATCAAGTCTCGGGCAAGTAACGTACCGATTGACAAAGGGAATTGCATACAGGGTTTTTGATCGAACCCTCGACATAGTGGTTCATCCGATGACAACATCGAGGAGCATGTGGGAGCCATCATGGGTATCCAGATCCCGCTGATGGTTATTGACTAAGAGAGTCTCAGTCATGTCTACATGTCTCCCGAACCCGTAGGGTCTACACACTTAAGGTTCAGTCACGCTAGGGTTGTAGGGATATGTATATGCAGTAACCCGAATGTTGTTCGGAGTCCCGGATGAGATCCCGGACGTCACGAGGAGTTCCGGAATGGTCCGGAGGTAAAGATTTATATATGGGAAGTCCTGTTTCGGGCATCGGGACAAGTTTCGGGGTTATCGGTATTGTACCGGGACCACCGGAGGGGTCCCGGGGGCCCACCGGGTGGGGCCACCCATCCCCGGGGGCCACATGGGCTGTAGGGGGTGCGCCTTGGCCTACATGGGCCAAGGGCACCAGCCCCACAAGGCCCATGCGCCTAGGGTTTCCAAGGGGGAGGAGTCCTACTAGTGGAAGGCACCTCCTAGGTGCCTTGGGGGGGAGGGAATCCCCCTTGGCCGCCGCACCCCCTAGGAGATTTGATCTCCTAGGGCCGGCCACCCCCCCTTGGCACCCCTATATATAGTGGGGGGAGAGGAGGGACTTCACACCTTGTGCCCTGGCCTTTGGTTGCCTCCTTCTCCCTCCCCAACACCTCATACACCTCCGTAGTGCTTAGCGAAGCTCTGTCGGAGTACTGCAGCTCCACCAACACCACGCCGTCGTGCTGCTGCTGGTGCCATCTCCCTCAACCTCTCCTCCCTCCCTTGCTGGATCAAGAAGGAGGAGACGTGGCTGTTCCGTACGTGTGTTGAACGCGGAGGTGCCGTCCGTTCGGTGCTAAGGTCATCGGTGATTTGAATCACGTCGAGTACGACTACATCATCGCCTTGCAAGCTTCCGCACGCGATCTACAAGTGGTATGTAGATGAAAACTCTCTCCCTAGACTCGTTTCTTAGATGAACTCATAGATGGATCTTGGTGAAACCGTAGGAAAAATTTTAATTTTCTGCAACGTTCCCCAACAGTGGCATCATGAGCCAGGTTTATGCGTAGTTCTCTTTGCACGAGTAGAACACAATTTTGTTGTGGGCGTGGATTTTGTCATCTTACTTGCCTCTACTAGTCTTTTCTTGCTTCGACGGTATTGTGGGATGAAGCGGCCCGGACCAACCTTACACGTACGCTTACGTGAGACCGGTTCCACCGACTGACATGCACTAGTTGCATAAGGTGGCTGGCGGGTGTCTGTCTCTCCCACTTTAGTTGGAGCGGAATCGATGAACAGGGCCCTTATGAAGGGTAAATAGAAGTTGACAAAATCACGTTGTGGTGATTCGTAGGTAAGAAAACGTTCTTGCTAGAACCCAATTGCAGCCACGTAAAAGATGCAACAACAATTAGAAGACGTCTAACTTGTTTTTGCAGCGATTGATCATGTGATGTGATATGGCCAGAAGTTGTGATGAATGATGAATTGTGATGTATGGGATCATGTTCTTTGTAATAGGATTCACGACTTGCATGTCGATGAGTATGACAACCGGCAGGAGCCATAGGAGTTGTCATTATTCTTTTGTATGACCTGCGTGTCATTGAATAACGTCATGTAAACTACTTTACTTTATTGCTAAACGTTAGTCATAGAAGTAGAAGTAGTCGTTGGCGTGACAACTTCATGAAGACACGATGATGGAGATCATGATGATGGAGATCATGGTGTCAAGCCGGTGACAAGATGATCATGGAGCCCCGAAGATGAAGATCAATGGAGCTATATGATATTGGCCATATCATGTCACAACTATATAATTGCATGTGATGTTTATTATGTATTATGCATCTTGTTTACTTAGGACGACGGTAGTAAATAAGATGATCCCTTATAAAATTTCAAGAAGTGTTCTCCCCTAACTGTGCACCGTTGCTACAGTTCGTCGTTTCTAAGCACCACGTGATGATCGGGTGTGATGGATTCTTACGTTCACATACAACGGGTGTAAGACAGTTTTACACAGCGAAAACACTTAGGGTTAACTTGACGAGCCTAGCATGCGCAGACATGGCCTCGGAACACGGAGACCGAAAGGTCGAACACGAGTCGTATGGAAGATACGATCAACATGAAAATGTTCACCGACGATGACTAGTCCGTCTCACGTGATGATCGGACACGGGCTAGTCGACTCGGATCGTGTAACACTTAGATGACTAAAGGGATGTCTAATCTAAGTGGGAGTTCATAATTTGATTAGAACTTTATTATCATGAACTTAGTCTAAAACCTTTGCAAATATGTCTTGTAGATCAATGGCCAACGCTAATGTCAACATGAACTTCAACGCGTTCCTAGAGAAAACCAAGCTGAAAGATGATGGCAGCAACTATACGGACTGGGTCCGGAACCTGAGGATCATCCTCATAGCTGCCAGGAAACAATATGTCCTAGAAGGACCGCTAGGTGACGCTCCCGTCCCAGAGAACCAAGACATTATGAATGCTTGGAAGTCTCGCGCTGATGATTACTCCCTCGTTCAGTGCGGCATGCTTTACAGCTTAGAACCGGGGCTCCAAAAGCGTTTTGAGCATCACGGAGCATATGAGATGTTCGAAGAGCTGAAACTAGTTTTTCAAGCTCATGCCCGGGTCGAGAGATATGATGTCTCCGACAAGTTCTACAGTTGTAAGATGGAGGAAAACAGTTCTGTCAGTGAGCACATCCTGAAGATGTCTGGGTTGCACAACCGTATGACCCAGCTGAACATTAACCTCCCAGATGAGGCGGTCATTGACAGAATCCTCCAGTCGCTCCCACCAAGCTACAAGAGCTTTGTGATGAACTACAACATGCAGGGAATGGAAAAGACCATTCCTGAAGTGTTCTCGATGCTGAAGTCAGCAGAGGCTGAAATCAAGAAAGAACATCAAGTGTTGATGGTCAATAAGACCACTAAGTTCAAGAAGGGCAAGGGTAAGAAGAACTTCAAGAAGGACGGCAAAGATGTTGCCGCGCCTGGTAAGCCAGTTACCGGGAAGAAGTCAAAGAATGGACCCAAGCCTGAGACTGAGTGCTTTTATTGCAAGGGGAACGGTCACTGGAAGCGGAACTGCCGCAAATACTTAGCGGATAAGAAGGCCGGCAACACCAAAGGTATATTTGATATACATGTGATTGATGTGTACCTTACCAGTAATCGTAGTAACTCCTGGGTATTTGATACCGGTGCCGTTGCTCATATTTGTAACTCACAGCAGGAGCTGCGGAATAAACGGAGACTGGCAAAGGACGAGGTGACGATGCGCGTCGGGAATGGTTCCAAAGTCGATGTGATCGCCGTCGGCACGCTGCCTCTACATTTACCTACGGGATTAGTTTTGAACCTCAATAATTGTTATTTAGTGCCAAGTTTGAGCATGAACATTGTATCTGGATCTCGTTTAATACGAGATGGCTACTCATTTAAGTCTGAGAATAATGGTTGTTCGATTTATATGAGAGATATGTTTTATGGTCATGCTCCGATGGTCAATGGTTTATTCTTAATGAATCTCGAGCGTAATATTACACATGTTCATAGTGTAGATACCAAAAGATTTAAAGTTGATAACGATAGTCCCACATACTTGTGGCACTGCCGCCTTGGTCACATTGGTGTCAAGCGCATGAAGAAGCTCCATGCCGATGGACTTTTAGAGTCTCTTGATTATGAATCGTTTGACACGTGCGAACCATGCCTCTTTGGCAAAATGACCAAGACTCCGTTCTCCAATGGAGCGAGCAACCAACTTGTTGGAAATCATACATACCGATGTGTGCGGTCCAATGAGCGTTGAGGCTCGCGGAGGATATCGTTATGTTCTCACTCTCACAGATGACTTGAGTAGATATGGGTATGTCTACTTAATGAAACACAAGTCTGAGACCTTTGAAAAGTTCAAGGAATTTCAGAATGAGGTGGAGAATCAACGTGACCGAAAGATAAAATTCTTACGATCAGATCGTGGAGGAGAATACTTAAGTCACGAATTTGGTACACACTTAAAGAAATGTGGAATCGTTTCACAGCTCACGCCGCCTGGAACACCTCAGCGAAACGGTGTGTCCGAACGTCGTAATCGCACTCTATTGGATATGGTGCGGTCTATGATGTCTCTTACCGATTTACCGCTATCATTTTGGGGATACGCTCTAGAGACAGCTACATTCACTTTAAATAGGGCACCGTCTAAATCCGTTGAGACGACACCGTATGAATTATGGTTTGGAAAGAAACCTAAGCTGTCGTTTCTAAAAGTTTGGGGATGCGAAGCTTATGTCAAGAAACTTCAACCTGAAAAGCTCGAACCCAAGTCGGAAAAATGCGTATTCATAGGATACCCTAAGGAAACTATAGGGTATACCTTCTACTTAAGATCCGAAGGCAAGATCTTTGTTGCCAAGAACGGATGCTTTCTGGAGAAAGAGTTTCTCTCAAAAGAAGTAAGTGGGAGGAAAGTAGAACTCGATGAAGTACTACCTCTTGAGCAGGATAGTGACGCAGCACAGGAAACCATTCCTGTGATGCCCACACCAACTGAAGAGGAAAACCATGATGATGATCAAGGTACTTCGGATCAAGTTACTGCTGAACTTCGTAGGTCCACAAGGACACGTTCCGCACCAGAGTGGTACGGCAACCCTGTCCTGGAAATCATGTTGTTAGACAACAATGAACCTTCGAACTATGAAGAAGCAATGACGGGCCCGGATTCCAACAAATGGCTTGAAGCCATGAAATCCGAGATAGAATCCATGTATGAAAACAAAGTATGGACTTTGACAGACTTGCCTGATGATCGGCGAGCGATAGAAAACAAATGGATCTTTAAGAAGAAGACGGACGCGGATGGTAATGTTACCATCTATAAAGCTCGACTTATCGCTAAGGGTTATCGACAGGTTCAAGGGATTGACTACGACGAGACATTCTCTCCCGTAGCGAAGCTAAAGTCCGTCCGAATCATGTTAGCAATTGCCGCATACTATGATTATGAGATATGGCAGATGGACGTCAAAACAGCATTCCTTAACGGGCATCTTAAGGAAGAACTGTATATGATGCAGCCGGAAGGTTTTGTCGATCCTCAGAACGCTAACAAAGTATGCAAGCTCCAGCGATCCATTTATGGACTGGTGCAAGCATCTCGGAGTTGGAACATTCGCTTTGATGAGATGATCAAAGCGTTTGGGTTTATGCAGACTTATGGAGAAGCCTGCGTTTACAAGAAAGTGAGTGGGAGCTCTGTAGCATTTCTCATATTATATGTAGATGACATACTCCTGATGGGAAATGATATAGAATTTCTGGACAGCATTAAGGCCTACTTGAATAAGTGTTTTTCAATGAAGGACCTTGGAGAAGCTGCTTATATATTAGGCATCAAGATCTATAGAGATAGATCGAGACGCCTCATAGGTCTTTCACAAAGTACATACCTTGATAAGATTTTGAAGAGATTCAGAATGGATCAGTCCAAGAAAGGGTTCTTGCCTATGTTACAAGGTATGAGACTGAGCTCAGCTCAGTCACCGACCACGGCAAAAGATAAAGAAGAGATGAGTGTCATCCCCTATGCTTCAGCCATAGGATCTATTATGTATGCCATGCTGTGTACCAGACCCGATGTAAACCTTGCCGTAAGTTTGGTAGCAAGATACCAAAGTAATCCCGGCAAGGAACACTGGACAGCGGTCAAGAATATCCTGAAGTACCTGAAAAGGACAAAGGACATGTTTCTCGTTTATGGAGGAGACGAAGAGCTCGTCGTAAAGGGTTACGTCGACGCTAGCTTTGACTCAGATCCGGATGACTCTAAGTCACAAACCGGATACGTGTATATGTTGAATGGTGGAGCAGTAAGCTGGTGCAGCTGCAAGCAGAGCGTCGTGGCGGGATCTACGTGTGAAGCGGAGTACATGGCAGCCTCGGAGGCAGCACATGAAGCGATTTGGGTGAAGGAGTTCATCACCGACCTAGGAGTCATACCCAATGCGTCGGGGCCGATCAAACTCTTCTGTGACAACACTGGAGCTATTGCCCTCGCGAAGGAGCCCAGGTTTCACAAGAAGACCAGGCACATCAAGCGTCGTTTCAACTCCATCCGTGAAAATGTTCAAGATGGAGACATAGAGATTTGCAAAGTACACACGGATCTGAATGTCGCAGATCCGCTGACTAAACCTCTCTCGCGTGCAAAACATGATCAACACCAGAACTCTATGGGTGTTCGATTCATCACAATGTAACTAGATTAGTGACTCTAGTGCAAGTGGGAGACTGTTGGAAATATGCCCTAGAGGCAATAATAAAAAGTATTATTATATTTCATTGTTCATGATAATTGTCTTGTATTCATGCTATAACTGTATTATCCGGAAATCGTAATACACGTGTGAATACTTAGACCACACTATGTCCCTGGTAAGCCTCTAGTTGACCAGCCCGTTGTGATCAACAGATAGTCATGGTTTCCTGACTATGGACATTGGATGTCATTGATAACGGGATCACATCATTAGGAGAATGATGTGATGGACAAGACCCAATCCTAAGCATAGCATAAAAGATCGTGTAGTTCGTTTTGCTAGAGCTTTGCAAGTGTCAAGTATCTCTTCCTTCGACCATGAGATCGTGTAACTCCCGGATACCGTAAGAATGCCTTGGGTGTGCCAAACGTCACAACGTAACTGGGTGACTATAAAGGTGCATTACAGGTATCTCCGAAAGTAGCTGTTGGGTTGACACGGATCGAGACTGGGATTTGTCACTCCGTATGACGGAGAGGTATCTCTGGGCCCACTCGGTAATGCATCATCATAATGAGCTCAAAGTGACCAAGGTGTTGGACACGGGATCATGCATTACGGTACGAGTAAAGTGACTTGCCGGTAACGAGACTGAACAAGGTATTGGGATACCGACGATCAAGTCTCGGGCAAGTAACGTACCGATTGACAAAGGGAATTGCATACAGGGTTTTTGATCGAACCCTCGACATAGTGGTTCATCCGATGACAACATCGAGGAGCATGTGGGAGCCATCATGGGTATCCAGATCCCGCTGATGGTTATTGACTAAGAGAGTCTCAGTCATGTCTACATGTCTCCCGAACCCGTAGGGTCTACACACTTAAGGTTCAGTCACGCTAGGGTTGTAGGGATATGTATATGCAGTAACCCGAATGTTGTTCGGAGTCCCGGATGAGATCCCGGACGTCACGAGGAGTTCCGGAATGGTCCGGAGGTAAAGATTTATATATGGGAAGTCCTGTTTCGGGCATCGGGACAAGTTTCGGGGTTATCGGTATTGTACCGGGACCACCGGAGGGGTCCCGGGGGCCCACCGGGTGGGGCCACCCATCCCCGGGGGCCACATGGGCTGTAGGGGGTGCGCCTTGGCCTACATGGGCCAAGGGCACCAGCCCCACAAGGCCCATGCGCCTAGGGTTTCCAAGGGGGAGGAGTCCTACTAGTGGAAGGCACCTCCTAGGTGCCTTGGGGGGGAGGGAATCCCCCTTGGCCGCCGCACCCCCTAGGAGATTTGATCTCCTAGGGCCGGCCACCCCCCCTTGGCACCCCTATATATAGTGGGGGGAGAGGAGGGACTTCACACCTTGTGCCCTGGCCTTTGGTTGCCTCCTTCTCCCTCCCCAACACCTCATACACCTCCGTAGTGCTTAGCGAAGCTCTGTCGGAGTACTGCAGCTCCACCAACACCACGCCGTCGTGCTGCTGCTGGTGCCATCTCCCTCAACCTCTCCTCCCTCCCTTGCTGGATCAAGAAGGAGGAGACGTGGCTGTTCCGTACGTGTGTTGAACGCGGAGGTGCCGTCCGTTCGGTGCTAAGGTCATCGGTGATTTGAATCACGTCGAGTACGACTACATCATCACCTTGCAAGCTTCCGCACGCGATCTACAAGTGGTATGTAGATGCAAACTCTCTCCCTAGACTCGTTGCTTAGATGAACTCATAGATGGATCTTGGTGAAACCGTAGGAAAAATTTTAATTTTCTGCAACGTTCCCCAACAAGAAGAAGGATGGATTGTTGAGGATGGTTGTTGATTATCGAGGTTTGAATGAAGTGACTATAAAGAACAAGTACCCACTGCCGATGATCAATGATCTGTTTGACCAATTGCAAGGAGCTAAAGTATTTTCCAAGATCGATCTGCGATCAGGATACCACCAGTTGAATATTCGGGAGTAGGATATACCTAAAACAGCTTTTACCACCAGGTACGGGGTATATGAGTATACCGTTATGTCATTTGGTCTGACTAACGCACCTGCCTATTTCATGAACATGATGAACAAAGTGTTTATGGAGGTTTTGGATAAGTTCCTCGTGGTGTTTGAGGGAGTCCTGGATTAGGGGGTGTCCGGATAGCTGAACTATCACCATTGGCCGGACTCCTGGACTATGAAGATACAAGATTGAAGACTTCGGCCCGTGTCCAGATGGGACTTTCCTTGGCGTGGAAGGCAAGCTTGGCGATACGGATATGTAGATCTCCAACCATTGTAAATGACTCTGTGTAACCCTAGCCCTATCCGGTGTCTATATAAACCGGAGGGTTTTAGTCCGTAGGACGAACAACAATCATACCATAGGCTAGCTTCTAGGGTTTAGCCTCTCTGATCTCGTGGTAGATCTACTCTTGTACTACCCATATCATCAATATCAATCAAGCACGAGTAGGGTTTTACCTCCATCGAGAGGTCCCGAACCTGGTTAAAAACATCGTGTCCCTTGTCTCCTGTTACCATCCGCCTAGACGCACAGTTTGGGACCCCCTACCCGAGATTCGCCGGTTTTGACACCGACATTGGTGCTTTCATTGAGAGTTCCTCTGTGCCATCGCCATCAGGAAGGATGCCTCATCCCTTCTTTAAAGACGGCACTATTGCTAAAGGAGCTTCGGCCATCGGCCAAACTCTCCGGCTAGGCGGTTTTCTTATGACCGCCTGTTCAGGCGCCGCGCCGATGATGACTTCTCGGGTCATCAAAAGCAATCTTCACGTCAACTCGGAACTCGCCGAGCAGTTAGATCCGATGGAGCTCTCTTTCTTAAACGAGCTCTTGGATCGCATCGCCGCACTGGGAGTCGCTACAGACTACGACCAGATTGGGCCTAAAACCGATCTGAGAGAGATTAACTCTCCCCAGGCTACCCACCATGTTGTTGTGGTAGAGGAACAATATGGCGAACCTTCTTCTATCTTAAGGACTAGCTATGTCCGGATTCCTGATCCCTCCATGCCGGATTCCCGCGGAGGGGATAACACCATGCAAGCCCTGAAGTTAAAGTCAGGCAGCGGGCTAGATTCATCGGACAACGTCCAAGAACCCAAGCTTCCAAGTTTGGAAACTTCTTGGCCCCTGATTCTTAGATCGGACGGAGTTCGAAATTTAACTCCACCCACCCACCCAAACATAAGCGATCTATCCCAAATCCGGCAAGAGCCCGCTGAAACAGTACATCATTACTGGGCCAGATTCCTCCTGGTCATGAACAGGTAAAGGACTGCCGTGAAGAGGACGCAATTTCATTCTTCTGCATTAATTGCACGGACGAAGGAATCCTCAACGCCGTAAGTCGTCGCGAAATTACACGCTTTCCTGACTTGGCGTCCATAGTACAAAAGTACTGTGCGATGGAGAGCGCCTGGAAAACCGAAATCGAATTTTGGGATAATCCGGCCTTGAACACAACCTTAGTCCAAAGTAAAAGGGTGCATCATTACCAGGCACCTGGGTTAAATACCAAAAAGCAAAAACCCTTTAAAGGGCATGGAACCGTATTGGAGGGATGGCTCAATGGACCCTGCAAAATTCATAGTACAGAGGGCGCCACTCCAACTCATAGCCTTAGAGCATGTTGGATACTACGACAGGTGGCCAAAGGTGGCGAAGAGCTTCTAGCTCCAGAGCATTAGCCCAGCAATACCAATACGGTATTAACAGTCTTCGAAACTTTCGCATCAAATAATATGCGGAAACACTCCACAGCCTTGTCGAAGTCCACCAGGTAGCAACAAGAAATCCATGGAGTGACACGACTATTACCTTTAACGTCAGTGACAAACCTAAATTCCGAACAGCCCAAGCACTAGCCGCATTGGTCCTCAGTCCAATAGTGGACGGCTTTCGCCTTACCAAGGTACTCATGGATGGCGGCAGCAGATTAAACCTCATTTATGAGGAAACCCTTCAAAAAATGGAAATAGACTGGAGCCGCATTGAGCGGAGCAGCACAACCTTTAGAGGAATAATCCCCAGTCGGGAAGCATGCTGTACAGGAAAAATCACACTGGATATGGTGTTCGGCACGCCGGATAATTACAGGTCCGAGGAGGTCACATTCCAAGTGGCCCCGTTCAGCAGCGGATACCACGCTCTATTAGGGCGAGAGGCATTCACAATTTTTCAAGCTATACCCCATTACGGGTACATGAAGCTCAAAATACCCGGACCCAACGGAATCATCACTCTTGCTAGTGACCCGATCATAGCACTCCGCGCCGAAAATAAAACAGCCGCACTTGCCCTTGAGGCACTATCCGAAGCCTAGCGGCCGAGGAACTCACTGCGCTGCGCTCCATGGTGAACAGGGACGATGTGATACTCGATAAGAGATCCAAGTCCACCTCTTTTAAACCGGCGGATGAAATAATCAAATTCCAAGTCCATCCAATGGACCCTACAAAAACGGCCTCCATCGGAGCACAATTAAACCCTGATGTAGACGCTGCACTACGAGAATTCCTACGCGAAAATTGGGACATCTTCGCCTAGCACCCTTCAGACATGCCAGGAATCCCACGCCGGCTAGCCGAGCACAGCCTAAATATCCTAAAAGGATTCAAGCCAGTCAAACAAGCTCTTCGGCGTTTCTCCGAACCTAAGAGACAGGCCATGGGAGAGGAGCTAGCCAAACTATTGGAGGCCGGATTCATTAGAGATATAAAACATCCGGACTGGCTAGCAAACCTTGTAATGGTACCAAAGAAGGACAAATCCTGGCGCCTGTGTGTCGATTTCAAGGACCTTAACAAGGCTTACCCAAAGGATCCCTTCCCCCTTCCCTGCATCGATCAAATTATCAACGCTACTGCAGGATACGATTCATTGTGCTTCCTCGACGCATACTCTGGCTACCACCAAATTAAGACTGCAGAGCCAGACCAAGCCGCAACGGCATTCATCACTCCATACGGCCCATTATGCTTCAACACAATGCCTTTCGGGCTCAAAAACACCGGCGCAACATATCAGCGCATGATTCAGACATGTCTGGCAAACCAGATCGATGAAACAGCGGAGGCATACGTAGACGATGTGGTCGTCAAATCCAAGCATGTCGAAACTCTAGTAGATGACTTGAGGCTCACATTCGACAATCTCCGAGCATATGACATTAAGCTCAACCCGGAAAAATGCATTTTCGGCGTACCAGCCGGAAAGCTCTTGGGCTTCATTGTATCCGGTAGAGGAATTGAAGCAAACCCAGCCAAGATCCGAGCTCTGTCACAATTGGACAACCCAAAATACCTCAAACAAATACATAAATTGACTGGATGCGTGGCGGCTCTAAGCCGCTTTATCTCCCGCTTAGGAGAAAAGGCATTACCCCTTTATCGCCTCCTGCGGCGCACCAACACTTCGAGTGGACAGATGCCGCCATGGCCGGACTCGAAGAAATCAAAGCCATATTGGCAACAAATCCGGTCCTGGCCACGCCCAACATGGGCGAACCAATGCTTTTATACATCGCGGCAACCCATCAAGTTGTAAGCGCGGTGCTCGTTGTCGAACGAGAAACGGACGGACACCACTTCCCTCTCCAAAAACCAGTTTACTACGTGTCCAATGTCCTAACTCCATGCAAGTCACGGTACCCACATTATCAAAAGATAGCATACGCGGTGTTCATGGCATCCCGGAAGCTGCAACACTACTTTCAAGAGTGTTCGATAACAGTAGCCTCCGAAGTACCTCTTAATGATATTATAAACAACCGCGACAGAACGGGCCGGATTGCTAAATGGTCCATTGAGCTCCTCCCGTTCGACATAACCTACAAGCCACGGCGAGCTATTAAGTCGCAAGTTTTGGCCGACTTCGTCGCCGAATGGACTGAAGCCGAACTCCTTAAAGAGTACGACGCATATTCCAACCGGATCATGCACTTCGACGGCTCCAAAATGTTGGCCGGCCTGGGGGCTGGTGTCGTTCTGACGTCCCCAACCGGAGATACAGTCCAATACGTACTTCAAATAATGTACACGGACTCCAACAATGCAGCCGAATACGAGGCCCTTCTACATGGTATCCGGATGGCAGTCTCCATGGGCATTCAACACCTAGAGGTCCGCGGGGATTCAAACCTCGCGATATCCCAAATAAATGGAGACTTTGATGCCAAGGATCCGAAAATGGCAGCTTATCACAATGTCGTCCTAAAAATCTCAGCTCGGTTTGAGGGGCTCGAATTTCACCATATAGCCCGAGAGAACAACCAGGCAGCAGACGTGTTGGCACGCATTGGCGCAAAGCGCGATGCCGTCCCTCCCAAAATCTTCCTAGAGAGGCTTTTCAAGCCATCCGTATTATGGGAGGGAGAGTCCGGAAATAACAGCCCGGACCCAACCACACTACCCCACACCGAACATTCTGACATAGTTGGTGGTTCTGCCAACGAAATAACACCGTCAGCCCACACAATAATGGCAGTCATTGCCCCGTGGACAGAACCATTCCTAGCCTACCTAACTAGGCAGGAACTTCCCGAGGACCAAAACGAGGCCTGCTGCATAGTGCGGCGATCTAAAGCCTATAAGGTCCATGAGGGAGAGCTTTATAAGAAAAGCACAACCGGAGTCCTTCAAAGGTGTATCTCCGAAGAGGAAGGGCGGAATCTCCTAGCTGAAATTCATGCCGGACTCGGCGGGCACCACGCCGCAGCCCGGGCCCTTGTAGGCAAGGCCTTCCATACAGGATTTTATTGGCCGATGGCCCGGGCAGATGCTCAGGACTTGGTCCAACGATGCGTCGGATGCCAGCTCTTTGCTAATCAAAGCCACATGCCACCTACCGCCCTCAAAACTATACCCATCACCTGGCCGTTCGCGGTCTGGGGGCTTGATATGGTTTGACCCCTTAAAGGAGGAACCCACAAGCAAAAATACCTATTGGTCATGGTGGATAAATTCACCAAATGGATAGAGGCAAAGCCTATTAAGACGGCCGAATCCGGACCGGTGATAGACTTCATATCAGGGGTAGTACACCGTTACGGCGTCCCCCATAGCATCATCACTGATAATGGCACGAACTTCACGGCCGACAAGGTCAAACTCTGGTGCAAAAACATGGGCATCAAGCTCGACTACGCTTCAGTCTATCACCCTCAAACTAACGGTCAAGTCAAGCAAGCAAATGGTCTAATCAAGAGCGGCATTAAACCCAGACTAGTGTGGTCCCTCAAGGAATCTAATACGCACTGGGTAGAGGAGCTTGACTCCGTACTCTGGGGTCTGCGGACCACGCCGAATCGCACTACCGGATTCACACCATTTTTTATGGTGTACGGCGCAGAGGCAGTTTTGCCCTACGACATAATTCATGACTCACCTCGCGTGCGCATGTACGAAGAAAGAGAAGCCGAGCTCGATCGGCAGGACAGTTTGGACGCCTTGGAGGAGGAGCGTGACGTGGCAAAAGCTCGTTCCACATTCTATCAACAGCAAGCTCGAAGATATCAAAGCAGGGAAGTACGGGCCAAAGCTTACAATGTTAGCGAACTAGTTCTACGCTTGCCGTACAAGAAAAAGGACAAACTCAAGCCCAAATGGGAGGGTCCCTTCATCATCGACCAAGTCCTGACTGGCGGAGCGTACCGTCTGCGAAACGCATCGGATAACCGACTCGAGCCGAACCCATGGAACGCAGCTCGTCTCCGAAGATTCTACGCCTAGCGCCGGATTCTGAGTTCGTCTCCTTCCTCCGTCTATATTTTATATTTTAAGCTATCTTTTATTTCTCTCCTTCTTCCTCCTTTTTTCCGAAGCCATTAAAGGCTCGTTTGCGCATTGTTCGCACACACTTGAGGCACTATCCGCGCTCATTATACCTGGGGGCTTCTTTAACAGAAGCTTATTTATACGGGCTTTATGCCCAGCACATGTTTCACACTTCCGCATGTACCTTTTATTCGCCATTATATGCATCGATATGACTTAAGTTTTGGCCAAGCTGGGTTGCCTGGCTCATGTGCTTACCCCTACGTTCTCGATTGTTCGGCTAGGTGGTAAAGGGGGCACCTCTGCGATTATTACCGTCGGGTCAGCCGGACGTGTACCTCAGACTGGGTGAAGCCGAAAGCTAGCGTTCTTAAGGGAATATTCGGTCGGTGCACTAAAAGATGATTTCTTACTTATTCATTTATCTGCCCCCAGATGTTTTTCTGCTTTCTTCGCAGTTCGGACATGCACTTTAGGGCATGCCTCCCAGGGAAAGGAACTCCTAACGGAACTATTCTCCCTGGAAGATGTTTCTTACTAACCATGTAATATAACATAACTAGTTGGGCACTTGTCTGATAAAGCACTTATGACCCCTATGCCTGGTCTCCACGCATGCCCCGGTTCTTACATAACCGCGAGGGTATTCGGACACACTCCGGATTGTTGGGTCCCGAGGTTGAAGCGAAAAGGTCTGCTACGACAAACGATCTACAATCCGGCTAGAAGGCATTTTACATGTCATTTTAAATTACGTAGTCAAATTGACTGATTGTATTCCTCTTCAATACCATCTAATAGGCTGTCTAGTTTACAGTCCTGCTGGGAATACTTTGCGGCCAACTCTACTTGGCCGTACACTAAGCTCACAGGGATCTCCTTCCCATCGGTCCCCACAGGTCCGACCTCGGTCATGTGGTTTGGGTCAGCCTTCGTGTACCGCGTCTTCACCATGGCCCAGGCCTCCCTGGCACCTTGACGGCAGGCCGATATCTTCCATAGCCGGAAGCGCCGCCGTGCTCCCTGAAGCTTCTCCGCAAGCTCTCCAAGGCCTTTAGGTAGGGAGATGGATGGCCACAAGGCCTGGGCGACGCCTCTCATCACCTGCCGAACTCGTTCATGCAGTTGCAGCAGCTCGGGAAGTAGGTCACCCGTTGAACCGGGCATTTCCTCTGCAGGACGACCTGTGAGCATACCTACAGACATATTTCTGTTAGTCGACTTCCTCGCTGAACTCTTTTTTCAAAAGATCGCTCAAGCACTTATTATCAATGCCGCGACGAAGCCGCCGATTCTCCTTAACGGAGTCAGACAGCTGGGCTCGAACATCTTTTAGTTCCTCACCCAGCTGGGTGTTGGCATCTTGGAGATTATTTTTCTCTTGCCTCACCCTTGTAAGCACATTCTCACCGGCCTTTAACCGGCGCAGGAGCTGTTGCTTGTCCGGATCTAGTCCGGCGCCATCTGCAATATTATTGTCAGACTTATACACACGCCGCACTTCACAAACTACTTATTTTTCGAAGTATATATTACGGGAGGGGGTCTCTGTGGCTCCCCCTGTGGCAGCTAGTGCGGCCTCAAGTTGGGCCTTGCACTCTTCAAGCTCCTGGGACAGTCGGGTATTCTTTTCCGTAAGATCCTGCATAACAAATGATCCTTAAATCAGTTCTTCTAACTATTTTAAGTCTCGGGGGCTACTGGCATATATAACTGTCAAATTTCCTCACCCGTATGTCCTTTACATACTGCTCCGTGGCTCTGGCTAGACCATCTTGAGCGGCACGGAGATGCACATCGCCCGAATTGAAGGCATTCAATGCCTCTTGGGAGAAACATGCGTCACGAAGAACTGTCGGCGGCGCCTGTGATTCATGGCGCTCTCTACCTCGGAGTTGGTGGCGGACAATCTGTCGGCATCCTCCGTCGGAGGAGCATCCGACGCACGCCTCATGTTTGCCTCCGCTTCCGGACCCGGCGTTGGAGCCTGGCTGGCGGAGGCTCGATTGTCCATCTCTCTGGACATAGTCCGGCGAGCGCTCTTTTTCCTGAAAGGAGCACCAGCATTAATATACCTTACCGGAATCAATCCTGGGAATATGGTGACACGCCTTACCGTTGCGGCGGCGTTTCAATCCGGACCGCACTTCTTTTTAGCCTGCGTGTCCGTGCTGCCCCTTGTTGGCTAGCCGCCGCGGGCTTGGCCTCCTGCCTCGAAGGAACCCCCTGCGAAACACCATTGGTATACGGTGATAAAAAATAAGCACGGATGGGTCATTATCAAAGTATTGGGACCTCGGTCTCAGTCACCAGTGAGGCTGGGAGTATTCCGGGGTAATCGGCCGTAATGGCAACCAAGGCATTATCGATGCTCAGTTGGTGAAATACCCCATCAATCAGCTCCACCAATATGTCCGGATCCTCTTGGGAGGCCGGATCGAGGAGCCGTTCCGGATCCTCGGGTTGTGGAGGCGGGCTGTTTATGTCTTTTACGGCCTGGCGCAGTTCCTGCGTCAAAATCACAAAATGAGACACCTAACCATGGGAATACGGATCAGATGTGCAAAAAGAAATGTCCGCTTACCCAGCTTCAAGGATTGTTCACAGAAAATCTGTTCAATGGATTGACGCGGAGAAAATCCTCCTCTTCTCCCTTGTACAGCGCAGACAAGATCTTCACCAGATCGGTGATCGATCCCGGCCCCTTACGGCCATAACGGGTGGCATCGTCCTCCCCGTTGAAATCCCACATGGGGTGGCCCCTATACTGGAGTGGATGCACCTCCCGCATAATCCATGTGGCCATAACACCGATCATGGTCAGTCCGGAATGAGCTAACAATCTTATTCGGCTCATCAGGTAAAGGACGTCCCTGTCGTTTTCCCTCTGGGGGCTCCGCGGGCGCCAATTCAGGCGTTTCTTCAAAGGAGCATTGCTGAACTCTGGGAGACCGATCCGAACAGGATCCGGCAACGGGACGTCTTCTATATAAAACCATTCCGAAGGCCAGTCTTCAGACGCCTTCTTCGGGGTTCCGGATATATATCCGGTCCCGGCGATGTGCCACAGCTCGCCTCCGCCCACTTGATATATTGACCCCTCAGGAGAATGGGGTACAAGGCATAATAATCTCTTCCACAGTGCAAAATGAGCCTCGACGCCCAAGAACAGTTCGCAAAGGGCTACGAAGCCCGTGATGTGCAAAATGGAGGCAGGCGTAAGGTGGTGCAAGTGGAGGCCGTAGAACTCCAAGAGCCCCCGGAGAAACGGATGAATTGGAAATCCGAGTCCTCTTACTAGATAAGAGATAAAGCATACCCGCTCTCCTTTGGAGGGATCGGGGACACTCTCCCCTTGCTTTTCGCCCTTATAGGTGGCTCTCCGGCTCGAACCGCAACCATGAAGGCCGGGGGAAGAAGTCCCTTGGTTTGGAGTGTCATTAGCTCGCTATGCGGAACTGAGCATCTCTCCAATTTCCAGGCTGAGGGCTGGGAGCGCGAGAGGAGGAACCGCGTCGACTGTCCATGATGGAATGGATTTTTGTCAGAGGCGCTCCGATGAGAGCTCGCAAAGGGAGGATGGTGTGACTCGGATCTAGATCCTCGTCCCTTTTATAGACGGCTCATTTGCGCAGCTAGGGGGATAAGTGTAAAAATACCCTAGCTTTTCGTATTCATTCAACATGTGGAAGATGGTCATTATTGGGCGTGGAAGCCAAGGAGCGCAGCATTTATCAGAAGCCGGACACTATTCGACAAGTATATGGAATTTGGAGAAGATCCACCTCGCAATGCCGAAGACAATCTACGCGCCGTACTCATTGTCATTGAAGCCTGGTTCGGGGGCTACTGAGGGAGTCCTGGATTAGGGGGTGTCCGGATAGCCGAACTATCACCATTGGCCGGACTCCTGGACTATGAAGATACAAGATTGAAGACTTCGTCCCGTGTCCGGATGGGACTTTCCTTGGCGTGGAAGGCAAGCTTGGCGATACAGATATGTAGATCTCCTACCATTGTAACCGACTCTGTGTAACCCTAACCCTATCTGGTGTCTATATAAACCGGAGGGTTTTAGTCCGTAAGACGAACAACAATCATACCATAGGATAGCTTCTAGGGTTTAGCCTCTCCGATCTCGTGGTAGATCTACTCTTGTACTACCCATATCATCAATATTAATCAAGCAGGAGTAGGGTTTTACCTCCATCGAGAGGGCCCGAACCTGGGTAAAAACATCGTGTCCCTTGTCTCCTGTTACCATCCACCTAGACGCACAGTTCGGGACCCCCTACCCGAGATCCGCCGGTTTTGACACCGACAGTGTTCATTGATGATATTCTGGTCTACTCGAAGAATGAAGAGGAGCATAAGGAGCATTTGCGTTTGGTACTTGGGAAGCTCAGAGAACATCAGTTATATGCCAAGTTCAGCAAGTGTGAGTTTTGGTTGAAGAAAGTTGGATTTCTCGGACAAGTGATATCCGGAGAAGGAATAGCAGTAGACCCCACCAAGGTTGTCGCCGTGTCAAATTGGGAAGCCCCCACCTCAGTTCAAGAGATCTAGAGTTTCCTTGGACTCGCAGGATACTACCGGAGGTTCATTGAGAATTTCTCGAAGATTGCAAAACCCATGACGGAGTTGTTGAAGATGGACACCAAGTTCAAATGGACTGAGGATTGTGAGGCCAGTTTTCAGGAATTGAAGAAACGTTTGGTTACATCACCGGTGTTGATTCTGCCAGATCAGCATAAGGATTATGAGGTATATTGCGATGCTTCTCGTCGAGGACTTGGAGCCGTGCTTATGCAGGAGGGAAGAGTTGTTTCGTATGCCTCACGACAGCTTAAGCCCCATGCGTTAAATTATGCCACGCATTACACTACTAGGGAAAGTCCTCCTAGTGGCGCACCTGTTTTGGCTACTAATGGCGCACTACAGGTGCGCCACTAGCATCACGCCATTAGAATTTTTTACTAATGGCGCACCACTGTTGCGCCATTAGTATACCAGATACTAATGGAGCACTTGTAGTGTGCCATTAGTATGCCTAGAGGTGCGCCATTACTATCTGACTTAGTAATGGCGCATCACATATAACTGCGCCAACACTAACATTTTTTTTCAAAAAGAATTTCAAATTTTTTTTTACAAATTTTTTCAATTTTTTTTCATTTTTTCCTTAATCTCGGGTCAATATGCTTAATCTCAAGTCAAATCGCACTCTGTCGTTAACCTTCCCGAAAGGTCACCCATCCTCACACTACTTGAGCCCAATCATGCTTAACTTTAGAGTTCTATTCAACCCCAGCCCCAGCTCACTTAACAGGCACTTATTGATATATGTAGCATATCAATCCTATTAAAACTTGTTGATGTTTAGGACTTTGTTCATGTTCATGAGTGTGATGAAATTTTTAAAAAATATTTCAAACTTCCGTTCATATTACGTATCATATTTTGAAAAAAAATCCAAAAAAAAATCGAAACTAATTTTTTTCTGTTACTTGTGGCGCACCTAGCAAACAGTGCGCCACTAGTAAGTTTGAAATTTTTTAAATTTTTTTGCCTCCAGATCTTAAAAGCCCCGTAACTTTTTTTGTTAGGTTTTTGAGTATTTTGCAAATGTTTAACGGTGTTTTCCAGGTTAAATTCGGATGTAACTTTTCAAGTAGATGACTTTTCATATAAAAAACTTTTTAATACGAGTTCGTATGCAAAAGTTATGACCATTTTACAAATTCCAGAGAGATTATGCAAATAAAGTCAAAATTCATATTTGTAAATTTTCCCAACAACTAGACCACATATCACATGGGAAAGTTATTTTCTTTCATTTTTTTGACATTTCAATAATTTTCTTTTATTTTTTTTAAACTGAAAAGGCGGTCCAGGGGGGTGCATTCAGTGAAATTTTTGGTCAAAGTTAGTAATGGCGCACCGTGGGTGTGGTGCGCCATTACTAGTTTAATTAGTAACTAGCGGGGTTACCCGCGCATTTGCGCGGCTAGATTTTCTGTATATTGCTATGTCATGTTCTTTTCTTTACCTATTTTATTTCGTGTTATTGGCATTAAATTTTGATACATCTATGTCCTTATTTTCTACTATGTTAGTGTCAAAGATCTTGATGTGTCACATTGAAAGACCAAATATTCCGATACTATTCTCTATCCTTTTGTGTTCCTCTCATTCTAACCCGTTGATATTTTGTCACAATTTGTTTTATTGTATTTAGAAAACATGTAATATTCACAGCCTATAACTAAACCTTATTGTCCATTAATACTATATCGTACACGATCTACATGTTTTGATGTCTTCCTATCTTACTCTAATCCACTATTATTTCCAATCGAATATACTTAATTATTGGAAAATCATATCGAAACTTTTTTATTGTGCCCACAATATTACATTCTTTACCAGTATACACTAGTAGAAAAAGGGTCAAACGTGAAGCACATTAGTGCCGGTTTGTATTAGAGCCGGCACAAATGTATACATTAGTGCCGGTTCCAACGGCTAGCCGGGCCGCTCTCGTTAGTACCGGTTTGTGGCTGACCTTTAGCACTGGTTCGTGCCACGAACCGGTACTAATGAGGATGGTGGCAGGATGTTGTCAGTCTGGGCCCCCTCCAGCACCTTTAGTACCGGTTCGTGCCACGAACCGGTACTATAGGTCCTCCTGCATATAAACCCTTCGTCCAGCTCGCTCTGTTCTTCCCCCTTTCCCCTCTCCTATCTCCTCTCTGTTCTTCCTCTTCCCCTCGAGCTCATCACACATTTTGCCCAAAATTTGTCAAGATTTGAAGGCCCCCATCCATTCAAGTGATCACAAAGGATAGCAACTTTGTCCTTTCATCTCTCATTGCTAGATTAGCTCTTGCAATGCTTTGTATAGTTATTAATTTGTGAGTTTAGTAATTTGGGAGGAAATATATATATGTGCTAGTATTTGATTTATATGCAATTTGAGGTCAAAAATAACACTTAGTTTGCATTTGTAGGTCTGATGACTGGATTACACATGAACAAACCAGGAGTTTCGCCAACTGGTTGCAGACACGTACCTTGCATGACACCTCTATTGAAGATGACCTGTACTTGCTGTCCCAGTTACCATCTTCGAATATAATGACTTTCAAATGGTACGAGATAAATGGTAACACATTTTACACGATTGCCCAAGATAAGAAGAGCACCAACCAAAACAGTGGTGTCCGCTTTGACGCAGAAACCAAGACGGGAAAGGAAACATATTATGGTTATATACAGGACATATGGGAACTTGACTATCGACGTGGTTTAAAGGTCCCTTTGTTTCGGTGCAAATGGGTCAATATGATACGAGGTGGGGTAACGGAAGACCCGCAGTACGGAATGACAACAGTGGATCTCAACAATCTTGCGTATGCAGACGAACCATTCGTCCTAGCCAATGATGTGGCACAGGTTTTCTATGCGAAGGACATGTCTACCAAGCCAAGAAAAGAAAAGATAAGGAAGCGAATGCATCGTACGATGAGCCAAAGCGGCACATAGTTCTTTCTGGGAAGAGAAACATCGTGGGTGTGGATGACAAGATAGACAAGTCAGAAGATTATGAAAAGTTGATGAAATTGCTCCATTCACAGTGAATATTGACCCGAGCATCCCATTAAATGATGAAGATTTTCCATGGTTACGGCGCAAAGGGACACACGCGAAGAAAAAGTTTCACACCCAAAGATCTGGGATGTGATCGGCTTCACTATCATCACTTTCTTCTGTGTTTCACACCCAGGAGGAAATGTCTGTAATAGTTAGGGTAGTTATGTGTTTTGGCATTTGAAACGCGAAGAAATTTTATGTGCAAACAAATTCTTTTCATGCATTTACTGATTTTTTTCCAGCTAAATGACCCTGAAATTGAAAAGCAATTCAAATGAACTCAGAAAAGGTTGAAAGTTGGAATGGTATCATAATTTCATACAAATAGCATGTGCAAGAAAGTAGAGAGGGTTACGGCAAAAACTGGATGAACTTCGTGTACAAAATGGACAATCTCTTTCGAAGTATCAGGGTTTCCGACGAAAACTGAACTGTTGCAAAGGCATTTCATTTTTTAAATAACCTAAGCATTACTAAATTGAATATAATGATAAAACACACTAATATTAAACATAAGAAAAAAGAATCACTGAAAAACTTTTTTCAAAGTTAAGTTATTCACAAACTAGTGATTCACACAAATTTCAAATAATTCAAAATTTAAACTATTCAAATTTGAAATCTACCGGCACTAACAGAAAGTTTGTAATTTTTTGTACCTAAAGCAAAAACATTCACAAAGAAACTCTAAATACAGCAAAAACAACTCAAAAATAAATAAAACAAAAAAAATAAAGCAAAAAAATAAAGCAAAAAAAGTAAGAAAAAAAAGCCCGCCTACTGGGCCAAAGCGGCCTGCATACGACTAGCGACACAACCTTTCGTTGGGCCAGGATGCAGGCCCGCGAAGGCCCAGTAGGCCCACTAGGCGAAGAGGACAGGTAGGCCCAATAGGCCTGGTTAGGAGAGGAGCTCGAGAGAACTACCGCACTGGGGCTTATAAACCAGTGCGGTAGCCCCTCGACTAGCAAGGTGGGACTAAACTTGCCGCACCGCACCTGCGCCAGCGCACCCCCTTTAGTACCGGGTCGTGGCACAAACCGGTACTAAAGGGGGGGCCTTTAGTACCGGTTTGTGCCACCACCCGGTACTAAAGGGGGTAGCTTCCCGCTGCTTGGCCTGGCCAAATCAGGCCTTTAGTAACGGTTGGTGGCTCCAACCGGTACTAAAGGTGCCTTCTATATATACAACGGCTATGAAAATTTCAGTTTCCCTCTCTGTTCGTTCCTCTGTTTCCGTTTCCGTCGCCATCGCCGCCGCCCTCGATCGTCTCCGTCGCCGCTCGTCTCCGTCGCCGCCCCGTCCCCGTCGCCGCCCCCGTACCCGTCGCCGCCCCGGGCCCGTCCCCGTCGCGCCGTCCCCATCCCCGTTGCGCCGTCCCCGCCGTCGCCGCCCCGGCCGTCGCCTCGCCGTCGCCTCGCCTCGCCGTCGCCTCGCCATCTCCTCGCCGTCACCTCGCCCGCTGTGAGCCCTCCCCGAGCCCGTACACACACACACAAGCATGTTTAATTAGTTTAGATAATTAGTCTTTAATTAGTTTAGATTATTTAGATTATTATTTTGTATGTTTAATTAGTTTAGATAATTAGTGTTTAATCAGTTAGAAATTAGTGTTATATAGAAATGTTAGAAATTAGTGTTATATAGAAATGTTAGAAATGTTAGAAATTTTAGTGTTATTTAGATTATTTAGATTAGCATAATTAGTGTTATATAGAAATGTTAGAAATTTTAGTTATCAAAATCCAATCATTAAAAAAATGTTACTTTTTGCGGGCATATAGCTAGTATTTGTTCTTGACGATGCCCGACCCGCATCCTCGCCGTCGACCCGTCCGCGACGACGTCCAGCCGACCCATGTCCGGGACTGGGCTCCGCAGGGCTGGCACTGGGAGGTGCTGCCTGGAGGGGCGCGCCGCTTGTTGAGGAACCCGGCCCCGGGTCCCGTCGTCGACCCTGATCTCGTTTGGTGGCGTTCGCGTGGGCCAGTTTCGGTGCGGAGGGACCCAGCCCCGCCGGAGGTGGTACGTCGCCGTGTCAGGGAGGAGGACGAGCACGTCCATCGCTACATGGTTGCGTTAGAGGGCGGCAGGTTCTCCAATACGTGGCAGTTTCTTTGGGGATCTCACTTCAGCTATGATCCTGTGAGGGTTCCTTCTCTTTGGGTGTCCACCGCCTGCACTGGAGGAACCGCGAGTGTCCTAGATTCTTCTGTAGTATTCGATCTTTATTAGCTAATAGCCAGTGATGTACTATTCAATATTATATGAAATTCGAGATGATGTATTCGAGATTATATCTATTATTCTAGATGATGTATTCGAGATTATATCTATTATTTGAGACGATGTAATTTGAATACTAAATTGTTTTATATTTCTTTTGGACTAGTTAAACAAAAGCTATGGCAGACAATACCGACAGAGAGGGAGAACAGACCATGTTCGATATGATACGCGGGCCAGATGATAATCAGAATGAAGAAGATTATGACGGCTCCGAATTTCTAAACAACACCGGAGAGGGTGATATGATATTCGATCGCGACAACCAAATTGATGAAGTCATGAACTACGATTATGACGATGACGAAGAACATGTTGATCCTGAAACAACAAAGACCGGCGAGGTATATATAATTATATAAGCAGGCATCTGGTGATCATCACATGTTTTAAATGACTTGAAGATATATTAACGAATCGACCTTTGTTCTTTCAGCCATCCGGATCTAGCAAATCTTCAGGCAAAATAACGAAACGAGGCCCGAACAAAAAGTTGAAGCCGGGCGTAAAGTACAATATCGAGGCATGCAGCCCTACTGGCAAACCATTAGCGCCTAAGAAGATTGTGGACAAGTTCGTTCGTCAGTGCGGAGTTCTTGTGAAGGACCAACTCCCGATCTCCCTTCAAGAATGGAGAGAGCCAGCAAAATACAAAAGACAAAAAGGCAAAGAGGACGCTGCTCCACGTCCAGATGTTACTTTTGTCGACATGAATCAAAAAGATCTGCTTTGGGATACTCTCATGGAACATTTCACCCTACCAGATCATTTCACAGAAGCAGATGTGCAGAAAGTCAAGGAGGCTGCTCTTAGGATGATGGCGATTGCATTCAAGAACCACAAGAATCGTGAATGGAAGAAGTACGTCAAGGGAGGAAGGAAGACTCCAGTATTCAAGGGAACACTAGAGAACCAACGTGATCATTGGGACGATTTCGTGAAATTCAAGGATTCGGAATTAGCTAAGGAACGGTCGAGAATAAACAAGAAGAATGCCGAAAAAAAGGATAAGTTCCATAAGCTGGGGCCAGGTGGCTATGCGGTGGCAATGCCTAAGTGGGATAAGTCTGAGAAAGAGATGGAGGATGCAGGTGTCACTCCAGCTACTAAGAGCTGGCCCCCAAGGGTCAGGACTTGGTTCTATGCGCTTGGGGGGGAGTTGGACCCGGAGACAGGCAATGTTTCGACGAGGGCAAGTCTGAAGGGATCCGACAATGCGATACTTGTTGCAATCGAAGAGGCATGATCGGGGGTGTTCTAGCCCAACAGAGAGAACGACGAGCTTACGCGTGCCCTGGGAAATCCTGAACACCCGGGAAGAACACGAGGCAAGGGCGCTATTCCGTGGTATGAGGGGTTTTCAGAATGGAACACCGACTATAGAACCCGTGCGAGAAAGAAGATTGCGGAGGAGAAGAAGAGGAAGATGGAGGATGAGCAGAGGAAGCGGGACTATGAACGCCTTCAAGGCCTAGAAGCAAGACAAGCGGAATTGGCAGTCAAATTCCAGCGGCAGCAGGAGCAGATCGACTCACTTACCCATCAAAGGGGGTCTCAGCAGCTGCAGCAGCTAGCAGATGATCTAGCATTGGATAGCACCGGCCCATCCATGCCGAGAAGCAGCATGGGTTCCGTCCCGGACGAAGCAATGCTGGGTAGATACCCCGTGGATGACATCACAGAGAACACTAACTGCGAGCTACACGTCAAAATGAAGAACATATCCATGAAGGTGGCGGACGGCTTTGCTTTTACAAATCCCCCCGAGGCAACCTTCCATTGCAACCCGATTCCAGCGGGCTATGCTCGTGTCTTTGTTGATGAGGTGGTGGACCCACCATATTCGGAGCTACAGCTTGACATTGTTGGAGGTGACGGCGAGCGCTTTCTCGGAGAGGCCAAACATCGTATCCTCCTATGGAAAAAGGATTGCATCATCTTTCGCGACACCGCGTCAGCCGAGTCCTCGTTGAAGTCCGCCACCGAGTCAACAGACTCCCGCTCCTGCAAGTCCACCAAGTCCGGCAAAGTGTCAGGCCACTCCTCCTCCTCCAAGTCCGGCAAAGTGTCAGGACAATCCTCCTCCTCCAAGTCCGCCATAGTGTCAGACGTCCACTCCTCCTCCAAGTCCGGCACAACCTCAGGCCACTCCTCCTCATCCAACTCAGCCCCGTCAGCCGTCTCCGCCGCCTCAGCAATCGCAGAAGAGACACCCCGCAGCTATGGTGCGTAGTGGTACGAGTCGAGGTAGTACAGGAAGTACAGGCGGAGGCAAGCGATATAAATATGGTCCAAGCCTCAAGCCTCTTCCACAGAGGTCTTATGACAGGTCCGAGGAGGAAATCACAGCCATATCGAAGGCCGAGGTGGAAGCCCATTTTGCACCGAAACCGCCACCGCCGCCAAGGGAGAAAGTGCCTGAGGAAACGATTGACCACTTAATTCGTATGGCTCAACCACTAGCTCCCAAGCCTGTTGACACAGACTATGAGCGCCACATCAGGAAGTTAAATCGAGCAAGTCTACAAAGGGAGGCGAGCACGTCTACATCGGGATCGAGCAAACAAGAAGCAGCTGCCAAAAAATGCAGGAAAACCATTCCCCAGCTGGGAGAACAGGCGGCGCAATCGATCCTCTCGCTTGTTATGCCAACAACAGGTGACAGTACGCGCGCCCAATATTATTATGGGCAAACAGTGCATGTTCCCGAGGTGGGCAATGTGGTAATAACGGAGGAGCATATAATGCAGGCTGAAGTTCTCAACATCACTGTTGGACAACTCCTTGAGATCGAGCCCATGCCTTTGCTTAGAGAGGATGAAATAAAACGGAAATATGTCCGGGGCCAACCTTTGGTCGCGCCAGACAAGGTCAAGAACCTCCCAACGAGAATGTATGAATTGCATCAATGGTACATGAACATTACCAAGATTTCTGATGGAGTGTCCCTCATGGTGAATGTCAAGGAGGGGAATTACTACCATGAGAAATCTCTGTCCGTTGAGTATTCTGAACTGTTTCAGTTATACAATCAAGACACACTCGACAAATCTATCGTCAGTTGCTATTGTCTGTAAGTGATTTCTTTCTGTAATTTAAGTCTCAAGCTAGCTGTAGTGATCCTTTTGATCAATCATTACCTGTAATTATCCTCACTATATGTCAGGACCCCAACTCAATGCCACATCGATCTAGCATGTAACACCTCATATCACTTTGCGGCCTCACGCACGGTATTCCCACGGGTGTCGCCTTACCTTAGCCCGGGACCGTTTGCGCCTTTTGGCACACGTATATGACACTGTCGCTAGCATCCATATGATAAGGAGCCCGGGCTGACATGGCTAGTCGTAAACCCAAAGTGGCACAGACTTACAGGGACAGGCATCCATGACCCAGCATCGAACGTGTCGGTCATCAGCGAGTGAAACCAGGCTGTAGCACTGGGCTAGCAGGACTCCGGTGAACCGGGTTGTAGCGGGCTAACAGGACTCCGGTATTCATCGCGTGACATTTCCCTGAAGGGACAGACACAGGAACGAAGAAGGACACATGCCGGCCAGCCTAAGTGTTCCGGAGCAGTAGCAAGCTACCATGGATCGGTGGAAACACTAGGAGACATTTCCCCGTAAGAGAGGCTACTAAAGATAAACAACTAGATGGTCAGATCCCACACATACCAAGCATTTCAATAACATACACACAATATGCTCGATATGTGCAACTACAACATGGCATCACAACATGACTCTACGACTCAAGTAATTTATTCGATAGGCTCCGAGGAGCGAGATATTACAAACAGGGGTCTCACGACCCAACATTCAGAGCATACAAGTCAAAGCACAAGAGGAAGCTATCATGTCTGAGTACAGACAACTATAAATGAAAAAGGCTAAGAAGCCTGACTATCTACCAGATACTACCGAGGGCACAAGATCGTAGCTGAGGTAACAAGCTAAACGTCGAACTCCATGCGGAACTACTAGCGAGACCGAAGTCTCTCTGCAAAAACATAAATAGGCAAACGTGAGTACAAATGTACCCAGCAAGACTTACATCAGAACTAACTACATATGCTTCATTATCAACAAAGGGGATGGTGGGGTTTAACTGCAGCAAGCCAGCTTTGACTCGGTGGCTATCCTGAACTACGACTGCAAGTAACTCTTTTGAGGTGGCGCACACGAGTCCACATATTCACCATATCAATACACCACTATGGATCCGCTCCCGTCTCCCTACGAGAACGCCATCCATGGCACTCACGCTTATCTTGCGTATTTTAGAGTATCCACTTTCACTTGTCTATGAACTGATATAAGCAATCCAGAAGTCCTTTTCCGCGGACACGGCTATTCGAATAGATTAGGTTAACCCTGCAGGGGTGTACTTCTTCATACACGCTCTCACCACTTACCGTCGTTTACACGACATGTACTCGGCAACCTTCAAGCGGAAGCCCAACGTGGGTGTCGGCCACGACCTACCTAATCACCTAAGTCTCTAGTCCAGGTTTATCGCCTATTCGGGTTCCATCCATGAGGAGATCCGGCCGGAGTTTCGCTCACAGCCCCAAACGATGTGAACAGGGTTCCCGAGATACCAAACGGGCATCCGGTACACCGTGCCACGTACCTACCGCATCACAGCCCACCCCTACGGTCAGCGCTGTCCACGGCCTCCAGTAGGCTACAAACACCAGAAACTACTTGCAACTCCTGGATAGAGGACAAGGGTGACTAAGAAGCCGAGAGGGTCCATTGGTTTCGGGCCCAATGCGTGGTAGTAGCTGAATCATGGATCACAAACACAGAACTCAGTTCCTGAGGACGGCTGCAATGAGACAACCCACCATGTACTCCTACATGGCCTCTCACCGCTACCTTTACCAAATCGTGTTCACACGCTTAGCTCACACACCGTAGGACATGTTCACACACCTCTGATTCATCCCCGATGAATCAGACCTGACTCAACTCTAAGCAGTAGCAGGCATGACAAACAAACATGAATGAGTAGGCACAACAGGGCTCAAACAACTCCTACTCATGCTAGTGGGTTTCATCTATTTACTGTGGCAATGACAGGTCATGCAGAGGATAAAGGGGTTCAGCTACCGCAGCAAGTAACAGATGAATCGATGTTGTCCTAATGCAGTAAAAGAGAGCAGGAGCGAGAGAGTGGGATTGTATCAGAATGAACAAGGGGGTTTTGCTTGCCTGGCACTTCTGAAGATAACATTGAGTCTTCATCAGTGTCAACAATCACATCGTCGGTACCGCGTCTATCGAGAGGGGACAAATACCGGCAACACAGAAAGGAACACAATCAATGCAATGCACAATATGATGCATGCTCATGACATGGCAATATGAATGTGTTTTGAGCTAATGCAACTAGCGACAGATTAAATGAAGTTGGTTTGAATACAAGATTCAAATTCCAACTCCATATATGATTATTTAAATGCCATTTAATTGATTTGTGCTAAACAGCAGCTATAAGTTGTTCTAACATGCATGAAAATGGTACAGATGGATTCCTTGAATTTTTCTGATAATTTTTCATATATAAATTATTTAATTTGGAGTTACGTTTGAATTTCTATGAATTTTAGAAGTTTTAGCTATTTTTCTGGAATTTCCTGAATTATAATAAATCCAGAAAATCAATTACTACGTCAGCCTGACGTCAGTGTGACGTCAGTGGTCAACGGGACATGGTCCGGGTCAAACCTGACAGTGGGTCCCGCGTGTCAGTGTGATTAGCTTAACTAAAATTAATTAAAACTAATCCTAATAGTTAACAGGGCTGGGCCCCACCTGTCATTGACTCAGGAGAGTCAACCGGGGCCCACCCGTGGTCAAAGTCAAAGTCGGCTGCCGGCGTTTAGCCGCCGGCGAGCCCGACGCGGCGGCGAGAGTGGTTTTGGCCACTCCGGCGACCAAATGGGCCGCGGAGGGCATCTAGGAGGAGCTGGGGACGAGCCGAAGCTCTTGGTGGAGTCAGTTGCGCTCGGGGCGGCCGGAATCGGTGCCGGCGGCGACCTAGGCGGCCGCCGGAGCTACGGGTTCGAGCGGGGCGAGGCCACAGAGAACGGGAGGGATGGCTAAGGGGCTCACCGAGCTCCTGAAGATGCTAGGAGCACGGTGCCGTGCTCGGTTTCGAGCTTTACTGGCTGCAGTGACGGCGGCGACATCGCCGGCGGCGTGGAGTTCTCGGCTCCGGTGGTTGATGCGGCTAGGGGGCGAATTAGGCAACGAGGCATGGGGGAAACGATGCAGCGGCTCACCGCGGTTCTTCTGGTGCTGCTGGCGAGGCAGGGGAGGCACGGGGTCCGGCGAATCGACGTCGGGGATCACCGGCACCCGAGGTCGGAAACGGCGGCGTTGGAGATGCAGCAGAGCTTCTGGCTCCGCGTGACTCGATGGAGAGGACGACGACGTCGTGGCGGAGCTCGGGATCACGTCGGAGAGGTGGGGCAGTGGCTGTGGGTGCGGGGTTACGGCAGCGCGTCCATGGAGGCTTCGGCCATGGCGTGGAACGGGCGAGGAGAGGCGTAGGGGGGCGAATGGGAGGCCGGATCGATCGGGACGGCACCGAGGAGGAAGACCCGCGGCATTGCGCTGTCCCGAGGACGCAGGTAGGCAGGCAGGTGGCGTGGCAGCATGGCCGTGCGCGCGCGTCGGGCACGCGCTCGGCGTCCGACTGGCGCGGTGGAGACGACGACTGGCAGTTGGGCCGGTGGGCCGCACTGCTGGGCTGGGTAAGTGGCCAGGTATCCTCTCTCCCCTTTTTTTTCTATTTTGTTTCTCTTTTCTATTTCTGTAGTTTTGTTTCTGATTTAGTTTATAGCCCTAATCATTTTAATAAATCCTGCAAATAATTGTGGCCATTAAATGAATTATTACAGAGGCCCTTAACTATTTTCAGAATTGTTGGAGCATTTAAAAATATTAATAGTATTTAAATGCCCCAATTCAAATACAATATGGATTATTCAAAAATCCATAATGGCCCAAAAATATTGGCATCATTTTTGGTAGAGGTTTTTCACCTTTGTCAAAAATCATGAACATTTTTGAAAGCCATTTGGACTTACTTGAAAGTATTTTAGGTGAACCTAGTGAATTCCTTTAATGCTAGGGTTTGAGCAATCCCCATTTCAAGTTCACTCAAAAGTTAAACATGATGCACACATGAGGTCTAGCCTAGTGCATACCAGAAGTTAGGGATGTGACAACTCACCCCCACTAAACAAGAATCTCGTCTCGAGATTCAAGCGTAGGGTAGGATGAAGGGGAAAACGCAAACTAGCACAATCTTCACGATCCAGGTTGCACTTCAATTGAATGTTGATTCGTTCACCATCGTTGTCTCGAAGTCTTGCTCTGAGAAATCCTGCCAACACGACATGGAGAGAAGAAGGAGACTCTAGAAGGGTCGATCTTCTCGAAGATCGAACAACTCAAGATTAACTCACGGAATGAGACATAGCAACCTCTCTCGAGCTGAGAGACGAAGCACACATCCATAGGAATGGGGTGAAGCAGATGACAAAGGTTCACTAGGTAGACAACAACTCCAGACTTAAGAATGTGGTGATCGGTTGTCAACGTAGCGAAGAGTTGAATTGCCATGATACCATAACGATGCACCTTAGGGAAGGTGACTCGTAGATATATCCCCTTAAATGGCAAAAAGAATTACCTTTGATTCAAAGATCATTGAAACTCTTTATACCAGCCTAAGGCAATCACAAGCGATCATTTGGAGGGGGTCGGTAGAATGGCATACTCGGACTTGGATGATGTGGATTACCTTGTTGAAGACAACGTAATGGATGAATTTGCTTATCACCGGAAATGGAAGAGACCCATGGTAGAATGGCACAATGGCGGTGCAAGCTGGGAACATAATGCAAATGCTGGGAATGATTCTGGTAACTGGGGAAGAACCCAACAATAGAGAGTGAATTCACTGTTTGAATAGATCATAGTGTCACACCCTAGCTAGTCATGCATTAGAGTGTGTGCATCATGTTTAAAATTCCATTTAATTTGAAATGGGGATTTGTGAAACCCTCAGAATCATTTTTGAAAATGACCCAAATAAAAATTTCTCCAAAAGGGTCCAAGAAAATGCTCATGTGGCTCTCTGAAAATATTGGACAGAGATAAAAATCAAACCAATATTTTTAAGAGCTCATAGGTATTTATTTTGGGCTTTTGGAATTAATGCATAAATATTTGCATTGGAAATATATTAATTATATATATTAATATATGTCCAAATATTATGTCAATTATAAAGGAGCTCTGGAATAATATATCTAGCCCCTGCAAAAATTGGCATAAGTTAAATAAATGATTTAATATATTATTTAAATCAAAACAAATGTCAGAAATTAGAAAAGGGAAAATAAATAAAAGAGAGAAACTTACCTGGGCTCCTTCACTGTGCGGCCCAGCCAGCTGGCCGGCCCAGCCAGCAGGCGGCCCAGCCCGCCTCCCTCCTCTGTCGTCTTCGTCCCGACAGAGGGAGGGGAGTGTGGCCGGCGCGCGCGCGCGCCACCGCGCCACGCCACCTCTCTCCCTGCCTGCCTGCCCTCCCCTCCTCGCCTCGATGCCCCTGGACGACGCCACGCCTCCCCCCTGCTCTCTCTCACTCGCCCTCGGCTCTTCCCTCCTCTCCCTCGCTCTCTCTCTCACACAGCCGAACACCACCGTCGCCGCCGTTCGCCATAGC
This sequence comes from Triticum dicoccoides, assembly GCF_002162155.2. Classification (NCBI taxonomy): domain Eukaryota; kingdom Viridiplantae; phylum Streptophyta; class Magnoliopsida; order Poales; family Poaceae; genus Triticum; species Triticum dicoccoides. The sequence goes on along the minus strand of NC_041393.1, from coordinate 725,499,167 downwards.
AGCCGTCTCCGGCCACCCCTCGCTCCCCCGACTAGCTCAGAAGCTCCGCCACAACCCCCTCTTCCTCCCCACCGCTCCACAGGCCTCCGGAAGCCCTGCATCGCCGCCACGTCGCCGTTCCCCTCTTCGGGCTCCGACCATCATCGCCGTCGAATTCGCCGTCTCCAGCGCGTCTCCGAGCCCGCTTCGACGCCCACTGCAACCGCGGTGAGCCCCCGAGTCGTTTCCCCCTTCTCCCCTGGTCTCTTTCGACCTCTAGGCCTTAGCCCCACCTTGGCCGAGAGCTCCACGCCGCCGGCGATGTCGCCGTCGTGGCCACGGTCACCGTAGCGCCCAACCGAGCACACTATCGTGCTCCACGCCTCACTAGGAGCACGCAGCACGCACCAACGCCTCCCCAAACCCCCTGCAACGCCGACTCCGACCGCACCCGAACTCTGGCGGCCGCAGCCGAGCTCGCCGCCGTCGATTCCGGCCACCTCCGGCACGGCCACCACCACCATTCGATGCGCGGGAGCAAGAGCTCTCCAACGAGCCCAAGCACGGCCTCGCCCGTGCCCTGTAGCGCGATTCCGCATCGCGCCGCCGTCTCGGGCCTCGCCGGCGTCACGTCGCCGGTGGGTTTGACCCACTTTGACCACGGCAGGACCCCCTGAGTCCCTGACAGGTGGGCCCAGCCCTGTAGCTAATTAGGATTAGCGCTAACCACTGTTAGTTAACCCCCTGACACTGACTAGTGGGCCCCAGCGCCACTAATTAGTAATTAGGATTAATTTAACCCTGTTTAACCCCCCTGTCACTGACGTGTGGGCCCCACACGTCAGGTTTGACCCCAGACAGCCGCAGTTGACCACTGACGTCATGCTGACGTCATGCTGGCGCAATATTTGTATTTCTGGATTTAATTTAAATCAGGAAATTCCAGAATATTATTTAAACTTCAAAAATTCATAACTTTTATTCTGTAACTCCAAATTGGACAAATTATATATGAAAAATGATCAGAAAAATCCAATCTATCCATCTGTACTATTTTCATGCATGATCAAACAAGTTAAATTGATGTTTTAAGCAGAACAAGGAAAAGCACCTTAAAGGGCCATGTTTGAGTTTGAAATTTGAATCTTTGATTCAAATTTGTTCAAACCCTTCTGGTTTTAGTTGCATTAGCCCAACACACTCATATTGCTATGTCTCATGCATGCATCATATTGTTGCACATTGTTTGGTGATGGTTGTATATCGGTGTCCTTTGCGACAGGTTCTGCCTCCGAGGAGTACCGCGATTACCCTAACGAAGAACCGTATCAGTGCATCGAACCATCAGGCAAGCAACCAACCATTTGATCATATCGATACAAACCCATGTTCTCGCTCCTGCTCTCTTTTACTGCATTAAGACAACGCGTTTCAAACTGCTGTGTGCTACGGTAGTTGAACCCATTTCCTCTGCATGACCTGTCATTGCCACAGTAACTAGATGAAACCCACTAGCATGTGTAGGAGTTGATTGAGCCCTATGTATGTGTTGTTCCTACCTTGCTATGCCTGCTATGCTTAGAGTCGTGTCAGGTCTGGTTCATCTGGGTGATGGGCTAGAGTGAAATGATTATGTCGGTAATGAGCGTGGTGTGGTGAACACGATTTGGTAAAGGTATCGATGAGAGGCCATGTAGGAGTACATGGTGGGTTGTTTCATTGAAGCCGACCTTAAGCACTGAGATCTGTATGTGTGATTTAAGAATCAGCTACTACCATGCATTGGGCCCGAAACAAATGGACCCTCTCGGCTTCTTATTCACCCTAGTTCTCCGACCAGGAGTTGCAAGTAGTTTCTGGTGTTTGTAGCCTACTGGAGGCCGTGGACAGCGCTGACCGTAGGGGTGGGCTGTGATGCGGTAGGTACGTGGCACGGTGTACCGAATACCCGTTAGGTATCTCGGGAACCCTGTTCACATCGTTCGGGGCCGTATGGGAAACCTCGGCCGGACTCCCTGCGGATGGAACCTGAATAGGCGATAAACCCGGACTGGAGGCTTAGGTGATTAGGTAGGTCGTGGCCGACACCCACGTTGGGCTTCCGCTTGAAGGTTGCCGAGTACATGTCGTGTAAACGACGGTAAGTGGTGAGAGCGTGTATGAAGGAGTACACCCCTGCAGGGTTATCATAATCTATTCGAATAGCCGCGTCCGCGGTAAAGGACTACTTGGTTGCCTATACAGTTCATAGACAAGTAAATGGAAACTGATAAAAGCCTCAAGATAAGTGTGAGTGCCGAGGATGGCTCTTCCGTAGGAAGACGGAGGCGGATCCTCGGTAGTGTATTGAATTGGTGAGTAGTGGACTCGTGTGCGCAAAACCATTTCAAGTTGAAGTATCGTAGGATAGTCTAGCCATGAGTCAAAGCTGGCTTGCTGCAATAACTCCACCAACCCTTCTTGATACTAAGCATGTATGTAGGATCTGATGTAAGTCTTGCTGAGTACCTTTGTACTCATGTTGCTATAATCTACATTTTTACAGAAGACGCTGCAACCCCTTCTGATGGGTTCTATGTAGACGTTGACATCAACGAGTAGGCTAAAGACCCAGGTGGTGACCCTGAGCTTGTGAAGGACCACGTAGTATAGCTAGGCTTTCCAAGCCTCCTTTATTTTACTAGTTGTCTGTACTCAGACAAGTTACTTCCGCTGCTGGTTTGTATGACTGTATGACTTGTATGTTGGGTCGTGAGACCCGTACCTTTGTGTATGTTATTTATGGCTCCCTGAGCCTTAAATAAAGTACTTGTGTCGTAGAGTCATGTTGTGATGCTTCGTTGTATTTGCACATATCGAGCATATTGTGTGTATGATTGAAATGCTTGGTATGTGTGGGATCTGACTATCTAGTTGTTTATCTTTAGTAGCCTCTCTTACCGGGAAATGTCTCCTAGTGTTACCGCTGAGCCATGGTAGCTTGCTACTGCTCTGGAACACTTAGGCTGGCCGGCATGTGTCCTTCTTCGTTCCTGTGTCTGTCCCTTCGGGGAAATGTCACGCTTTGAGTACCGGAGTCCTGTTAGCCCGCTACAGCCCGGTTTACCGGAGTCCTGCTAGCCCAGTGCTACAGCCCGGACCCACCTGCTGATGACCGACACGTTCGAAGCTGGGTCATGGATGCCTGTCCCTGTAAGTCTGTGCCACTTTGGGTTTACGACTAGTCATGTCAGCCCGGGCTCTTTATCATATGGATGCTAGCGACACTTTCATATACGCGAGCCAAAAGGCGCAAACGGTCCCGGGAAAAGGTAAGACGACACCCGTGGGGATACCGTGCGTGAGGCCGCAAAGTGATATGAGGTGTTACCAGCTAGATCGATGTGACATCGAGTCGGGGTCCTGACAGCGTTGGTAGCTTTAGTTGCATTAGCCCAACACACTCATATTGCCATGTTTCATGCATGCATCATATTGTTGCACATTGTTTGGTGATGCCTGTGTATCGTTATCCTTTACGACAGGATCTGTCCCCGAGGAGTACCGTGACTACCCTAACGAAGAACCGTATCCGTGCATCGAACCATCAGGCAAGCAACCAACCATTTGATCATATCGATACAATCCCATGTTCTCGCTCCTGCTCTCTTTTACTGCATTAAGACAACGCGATTCAAACTGTTGTGTGCTACGGTAGTTGAACCCATTTCCTCTGCATGACCTGTCATTGCCACAGTAACTAGATGAAACCCACTAGCATGTGTAGGAGTTGATTGAGCCATATGTATGTGTTGTTCCTACCTTGCTATGCCTGCTATGCTTAGAGTCGTGTCAGGTCTGGTTCATCTGGGTGATGGGCTAGAGTGAAATGATTATGACGGTAATGAGAGTGGTGTGGTGAACACGATTTGGTAAAGGTATCGATGAGAGGCCATGTAGGAGTACATGGTGGGTTGTTTCATTGAAGCCGACCTTAAGCACTGAGATCTGTATGTGTGATTTAAGAATCAGCTACTACCATGCATTGGGCCCGAAACCAATGGACCCTCTCGGCTTCTTATTCACCCTAGTTCTCCGTCCAGGAGTTGCAAGTAGTTTCTGGTGTTTGTAGCCTACTGGAGGCTTAGGTGATTAGGTAGGTCGTGGCCGACACCCACGTTGGGCTTCCGCTTGAAGGTTGCCGAGTACATGTCGTGTAAGCGACGATAAGTGGTGAGAGCGTGTATGAAGAAGTACACCCCTGCAGGGTTAACATGATCTATTCGAATAGCCGCGTCCGCGGTAAAGGACTACTTGGTTGCCTATACAGTTCATAGACAAGTAAATGGAAACTGTTAAAAGCCTCAAGATAAGTGTGAGTGCCGAGGATGGCTCTTCCGTAGGAAGACGGAGGTGGATCCTCGGTAGTGTATTGAAGTGGTGAGTAGTGGACTCGTGTGCGCAAAACCATTTCAAGTTGGAGTATCGTAGGATAGTCTAGCCAAGAGTCAAAGCTGGCTTGCTGCAATAACTCCACCAACCCCTCTTGATACTATGCATGTATGTAGGATCTGATGTAAGTCTTGCTGAGTACCTTTGTACTCATGTTGCTATAATCTACATTTTTACAGAAGACGCTGCAACCCCTTCTGATGGGTTCTATGTAGACGTTGACATCAACGAGTAGGCTAAAGACCCAGGTGGTGACCCTGAGCTTGTGATGGACCACGTAGTATAGTTAGGCTTCCAAGCCTCTTTTATTTTACTAGTTGTCTGTACCCAGACAAAGTACTTCCGCTGTTGGCTTGTATGACTGTATGATTTGTATGTTGGGTCGTGAGACCCGTACCTGTGTGTATGATATGTATGGCTCCCTGAGCCTTAAATAAAGTACTTGTGTCATAGAGTCATGTTGTGATGCTTCGTTGTATTTGCACATATCGAGCATATTGTGTGTATGATTGAAATGCTTGGTATGTGTGGGATCTGACCATCTAGTTGTTTATCTTTAGTAGCCTCTCTTACTGGGAAATGTCTCCTAGTGTTACCGCTGAGCCATGGTAGCTTGCTACTGCTCTGGAACACTTAGGCTGGCCGGCATGTGTCCTTCTTCGTTCCTGTGTCTGTCCCTTCGGGGAAATGTCACGCTTTGAGTACCGGAGTCCTGTTAGCCCGCTACAGCCCGGTTTACCGGAGTCCTGCTAGCCCAGTGCTACAGCCCGGACCCACTTGCTGATGACCGACACGTTCGAAGCTGGGTCATGGATGCCTGTCCCTGTAAGTCTGTGCCACTTTGGGTTTACGACTAGTCATGTCAGCCCGGGCTCTTTATCATATGGATGCTAGCGACACTATCATATACGTGAGCCAAAAGGCGCAAACGGTCCCGGGCAAAGGTAAGACGACACCCGTGGGGATACCGTGCGTGAGGCCGCAAAGTGATATGAGGTGTTACCGGCTAGATCGATGTGACATCGAGTCGGGGTCCTGACAGCGTTGGCATCAGAGCCGGACTGCCTGTAGGTTCTCCAAGCCAAACTGGTCGATGTTGAGTCTAGAGATTCTTTAGTTATATGTAGGGGAATTGTTTGTGGGTTGGAACGTAAGGCCCTTTTTACTCCTTTATCTTATGACCTTCTGATCTGAGTCAGTCCATTCTTCTACCGGGGGTTAAGGAATTAGGATCTGTTCTCTCTATCAGGATCACGTGTTACTAATCAGTAGTACCTTATAAGTTTGATGGATACAAGCCTAGTTCAGTTCTACTACCACATTATGTTGTTAGAATGGATTCAGAACTTTGATATGATGATGTTGAGTGTGTACAAAATCCTTTGTCAAATGTCTCAAAATCCTTCTTGAGCATTTACAGCTGTTATGCTGCCGAAATTTTGCTAGAAATTCTAATGCCCTTGCATTATGATTGTGCTTTCAGATGGCCACTCGCGACCTCAATCAAGTGGTTCGCCTGACTCGATGCCTAGATGTACCCGGCCATACTGCCAAGTTGGTCAGGGTAATGGCTGAGGCTGGATACCGCTGGTATCCCGAGTACACGGTCGAAGAGCAATTCCGAGACTTTAATCAAAGCCAGTATCTCTGCACTGTCAGGATATTTCCATCTTATCCTGGATCCACCGAGCCTCTTCACTGCTCCTATGGACTCGGGGTTACTATTGAGATGGCTGTGCAGGACGCCGCCTACTCTATGATGACCATTATGCGAGTCAGATCTGGACTATTTCGGGACTCTGATTTCCGGTATATGCCAGGATCACTTCCGGGAGCACAAGGGTATCTCCAGGCTATCTATGCTGACCCCACTCAGGAGGATTCACGGACTCGCACCACTGCTGAGATGCTCGAGGATAAGGACCGTGAAAATCGGGCCTTGAGGTTAGAGCTCTTCAATACCCGTGCTGACCACTGGGCCACTTTGACTCGGTTCGCACCGGCGGTGCAAGCTGGATATTCAGATATGCGCGATCTCTATCCTGTGAGATCTGCTCTGCCAGACGTGATGGTTTGGCGTGATGTAGGAGGCATCACCCCACCTCGCGGTCCCCGCAGGCCACCGTTTGTTGGTCCACGACCTCATCCTAGCCCCTATGGTCCACAAGCTCCGCGAGATCGTCTGTTTCCGGATGATCATGTTGAGCTTCCAGGCTATGGAGGTGACTTTTACGAGGACTACTACGGATCGGTCTGAGTTAGTGGTAGTATCACTAATTAGCACTAGCTGTGTCGTCTATCGTCCCGCGTGACTCGTGGGATATGACCTAGTTTGTACTCCTTCCGGAGGTGTAGAAAAATAATGTATAGGAGCTTGGAATGCCTCCGATGAGATGTAATCCTTCTCTCACCATAATAGTACTTTGTTTGGTCTTGTACTAAACCCTGTATGGTGTGTATGACGATGGAATAAAAGAAGCAGTTTCTATATCTACCATGTCATACGGATGATCATCTTGCATTTCGAGTTAATCCTTACATTTTATATCCTATGTCGGAATTTTATCATCCTGACTAAATCTTTGTCTTGTTACCTAGGATGGTCAACACGCGCACTAACCCTGCTCCTCAAGAGCAGGCCGAAGGCAGTGAAGTCAGGGATGCAAATTTGCCTCATCCTCCTTCCCTAGCCGAGGTTATGATGGAAGCTGAGAGAAACAAGCGGGAGACCAACCGTTTGTTGGAGCTTATTGAACAGAACACAGCACACCATCAGAGGACTAACGTGGTGTCACTCAGTGATTTTATCAAATTGCATCCACCCACGTTCCACCACTCCGTCGAGTCTCTCGACGCTGATGACTGGCTTCGCAGTATCGCTCACAAACTGCGCTCCGCGCTGGTAGCGGAGGCTGACAAGGTCACCTTTGCTGCATATCATCTTGAAGGCCCCGCCAGTCTATGGTGGGAGAATTATGGAGCTATGCGCCCAGCGGGCCATGTCACTACTTGGGCTGAATTCAGCGAGGCTTTCCGTGAACATCACATTCCGGAGGGTCTCATGGACCGTAAACGTGAGGAATTTTGCAGTTTCACCCAAGGCCGACTTTCTGTGGATGCTTACAGCAGGGAGTTTGGTAACCTCGCACGATATGCAACCGAGGAAGTTTCTACTGACGCCAAGAAGCAAGCAAGGTTCCGTAAGGGCCTTAGTCCTGAGCTTCGCCGCGACCTCCATCTGCATGAGTGCACGTCTTTCCAGAAACTTGTCAAAAAAGCCATCAGTGCTGAAACTGGTCAGACTGACTATGACGCAACACGCAAGCATGGCCGTGACATGGGTTCCTCATCCGGTGCTGGTCCTCAGAAGCGCCGCGTGTGGGTACCCAACACCGCCCTGCCACCCAGGTTCACACCGAGGCCATCTTTCCAGGCGCCTCGCCCTGTTCAACAGTCTGCACCGGCCAAGCCCTATGGGGGTCCAACCAATAATGCTCCTCCACGTACCAGTTCCGTGACTTGTTTCAAGTGTGGGGAATCTGGTCACTATATGCGTGAGTGTCCCCAGACCAACCCCAATCAATCTGCTAAAGCTGTTGGCCGTGGCAAGCCGACAGGAAAAATATTCCACGCCAAACCGGTCACCGCTTCACGTGGCCATGTCAACTGTATCTCTGCCGAAGAAGCTCAAGAGGATCCCAACGTCGTTCTCGGTACGCTTCTTGTTAATTGCCACCCGGCATCTGTTCTTTTCGATACAGGAGCCTCTCATTCTTTTATATCTGAAAACTATGCTCGTTTGCACAATGTCGCATTTGGTGATATGCCAACCTCTATGGTAATTCAAACTCCAGGATCCAAATGGCAAACTTCTAGAGTAAGCCATGGAAATGAAATCCAAGTCGACAGACTTGTTTTCCTCGCATCCTTGATAGCCCTTAAATCTTCAGATATTAATATCATTCTGGGTATGGACTGGATGTCAGCTCATCATGCCCAAATTGATTGCTTCTCTAGGACTGTTCAACTCACCCATCCTTCGGGGAAGATAGTCAATGTCTTGACCCAAATAGCCAAGCGACAATTATATTCTCTTAACGCCAGCCCTTTGCCAGACCTTGAGGACGTTCGGGTAGTCCGTGACTTCCCGGATGTCTTTCCAGAGGAATTGCCAGGTGTCCCACCTGACAGGGATGTTGAGTTCGTAATAGACCTCATTCCAGGAACCGTTCCGATTGCTAGAAGACCTTATAAGATGGCACCCTTAGAACTAGCCGAGCTTAAGAAACAACTCGATGAGTCCTTGAAAAAGGGTTTCATCCGACCTAGCTCATCTCCGTGGGCTTGCCCCGTCCTATTCGTCAAGAAGAAGGATGGTACGGACCGGATGGTTGTAGATTACCGACCTGTCAATTTGGTCACGATCAAGAACAAATATCCGCTTCCCAGGATCAACGACCTGTATGATCAGCTCGCTGGATCCTCAGTCTTCTCCAAGATGGATTTGAGGTTGGGCTACCATCAAATCAAAATCAGAAACGGGGACATTCCTAAAACGGCCTTTGTTACTCGTTATGGCCAATACGAGTACACCGTCATGTCCTTCGGGTTAACCAACGCTCCAGCCACCTTTTCTCGGTTAATGAACTCAATCTTCATGGAGTATTTGGATAAATTCGTCGTAGTTTATCTCGATGATATACTCATCTACTCCAAGAACGAGGAAGAACATGCCGAACATCTAAGGCTAGTGTTGCAGAAACTTCGAGAGCGTCGCCTTTATGCCAAATTTTCTAAATGTGAATTCTGGTTGTCAGAAGTGACCTATCTGGGTCATGTAATATCTGGTAAAGGTATTGCTGTTAACCCTGAGCGAGTTCAAGCCGTCCTTAATTGGACTCCACCTGAATCGGTCAAGCAAGTTCGGAGTTTTCTGGGCTTAGCGAGCTATTGTCGTCGCTTTGTCGAGAACTTCTCCAAAGTTGCCAAACCTCTAACTGAACTCCTCAAGAAAGATAAGAAGTTCGAATGGACTCCACAATGTGAGCACAGCTTTCAGGAACTGAAAAGACGCCTGACCTCTGCTCCCGTACTGGTACCGCCAGACTTCTCCAAGGACTTTGTTATCTACTGCTACGCCTCGCGACAAGGACTAGGTTGCATTCTCATGCAAGATCGACACGTAATTGCCTACGCTTCACGGCAATTGCACCCACATGAGGAGAATTATCCTACTCATGATCTAGAGCTTGCAGCCGTAGTCTATGCACTTAAGACCTGGCGGCATTACCTCCTCGGTAATCGTTGCGAAATATTCACTGATCACCAAAGTCTGAAGTACATCTTCACCCAACCGGATCTGAATCTCAGGCAAAGACGTTGGGTTGAGTTGATCACAGACTTCGACCTAGGAATAACCAACACCCCAGGGAAAGCCAACGTCATGGCTGATGCGCTAAGTCGTAAATCTTACTGTAACAACCTGATGTTACAACAAAGTCAACCGCTTCTCCATGAGGAATTTCGGAAGCTTAACCTTCACATTGTACCTCAAGGTTTTCTTTCCACCTTGGTGGCAAAACCTACTCTTACGGATCAGATTATCAAAGCACAGAAGGTAGATCCGGGAATCTCCCGCATCAAGAGAAACATTCAGAAAGGAATTGCGAATTGCTTCTCCATTAATGATCCAGGGGTCGTATACTTCGGGAATCGACTAGTGGTTCCCAAAGTGCGAAACCTGAGGCGATTGATCCTTAAGGAAGCTCATGAATCTCCTCTCACTATTCATCCCGGTAGTACTAAGATGTATCAGGACCTACGCCAGAGGTTCTGGTGGACTAGGATGAAGAGAGAAATTGCTCAGTATATTGCTAATTGCGACGTCTGTCGTCGTGTAAAAGCAGAGCATCAACGGCCTGCTGGCACCCTTCAACCCTTAGCTATTCCTGAATGGAAATGGGATAAAATTGGTATGGATTTCATTACCGGTTTTCCCAGGACCAGGAGAGGGAATAATGCTATCTTCGTCGCTGTCGATCGTCTTTCCAAAGTAGCCCATTTCCTACCTGTTCGTGAGAGTATAACCGCTAGCCAGCTGGCAGACTTATACATCTCCCGAATAGTGTCCCTCCATGGTGTTCCTTTGGAAATCAACTCGGATCGAGGAAGTCTTTTCACCTCACGATTTTGGGAAAGTTTCCAAAATGCTATGGGAACCCGTCTCTCCTTTAGCACCGCCTTCCACCCTCAGTCGAGTGGTCAAGTGGAACGCGTCAACCAGATTCTAGAAGACATGCTTCGAGCCTCTGTTATCTCATTTGGAATGGATTGGGAGAAGTGCCTTCCATTTGCCGAATTCGCTTACAACAACAGCTATCAATCTAGCTTGGGTAAAGCCCCTTTTGAAGTTCTCTATGGACGACGGTGTCGAACACCCCTTAACTGGTCAGAGACCGGGGAAAGACAATTCTTTGGCCTGGATATGATTCAGGAAGCAGAAGAACAAGTTCGCATCGTTCGTGAAAAGTTGAAAACAGCTCAATCTCGTCAAAAGAGTCAATATGACCGAAAACATAAGGCTATGACTTTCGAGGTTGACGAGAAGGCTTATCTTCGGGTCACCCCTCTGAAGGGAACCCATCGTTTCAGTATCAAAGGCAAATTGGCTCCTCGTTACATTGGACCTTTTCGCATTCTTGCCAAACGAGGAGAAGTTGCCTACCAGTTGGAACTACCTCCGCACCTCTCCAGAGTCCATGATGTCTTCCACGTTTCTCAACTCAGGCGTTGCTTCTCGGATCCTATCCGTGGAGTGGACCACGAAACGCTTGATCTCCAGGATAATCTTACATATCGAGAGTACCCCATTCGTATCCTCGATCAGGCCGAGCGTACCACTCGACGTCAGAACATCAAGTTCCTCAAAGTTCAGTGGTCGCACCATTCTGAGAATGAAGCAACCTGGGAAAGGGAGGATCGTCTTCGACTCGAGTATCCCGCCTTCTTCCCGGAAGAACCCAAATCTCGGGACGAGATTCTTTTGAGTGGGGGTGAGTTGTCACACCCTAGCTGGTCATGCATTAGAGTGTGTGCATCATGTTTAAAATTCCATTTAATTTGAAATGGGGATTTGTGAAACCCTCAGAATCATTTTTGAAAATGACCCAAATAAAAATTTCTCCAAAAGGATCCAAGAAAATGCTCATGTGGCTCTCTGAAAATATTGGACAGAGATAAAAATCAAACCAATATTTTTAAGAGCTCATAGGTATTTATTTTGGGCTTTTGGAATTAATGCATAAATATTTGCATTGGAAATATATTAATTATATATATTAATATATGTCCAAATATTATGTCAATTATAAAGGAGCTCTGGAATAATATATCTAGCCCCTGCAAAAATTGGCATAAGTTAAATAAATGATTTAATATATTATTTAAATCAAAACAAATGTCAGAAATTAGAAAAGGGAAAATAAATAAAAGAGAGAAACTTACCTGGGCTCCTTCACTGTGCGGCCCAGCCAGCTAGCCGGCCCAGCCAGCAGGCGGCCCAGCCCGCCTCCCTCCTCTGTCGTCTTCGTCCCGACAGAGGGAGGGGAGTGTGGCCGGCGCGCGCGCGCGCCACCGCGCCACGCCACCTCTCTCCCTGCCTGCCTGCCCTCCCCTCCTCGCCTCGATGCCCCTGGACGACGCCACGCCTCCCCCCTGCTCTCTCTCACTCGCCCTCGGCTCTTCCCTCCTCTCCCTCGCTCTCTCTCTCACACAGCCGAACACCACCGTCGCCGCCGTTCGCCATAGCAGCCGTCTACGGCCACCCCTCGCTCCCCCGACTAGCTCAGGAGCTCCGCCTCGACCCCCTCTCCCTCCCCACCGCTCCACGGGCCTCCGGAAGCCCTGCATCGCCGCCACATCGCCGTTCCCCTCTTCGGGCTCCGACCATCATCGCCGTCGAATTCGCCGCCTCCAGCGCGTCTCCGAGCCCGCTTCGACGCCCACTGCAACCGCGGTGAGCCCCCGAGTCGTTCCCCCTTCTCCCCTGGTCTCTTTCGACCTCTAGGCCTTAGCCCCACCTTGGCCGAGAGCTCCACGCCGCCGGCGATGTCGCCGTCGTGGCCACGGTCACCGTAGCGCCCAACCGAGCACACTATCGTGCTCCACGCCTCACTAGGAGCACGCAGCACGCACCAACGCCTCCCCAAACCCCCTGCAACGCCGACTCCGACCGCACCCGAACTCCGGCGGCCGCAGCCGAGCTCGCCGCCGTCGATTCCGGCCACCTCCGGCACGGCCACCACCACCATTCGATGCGCGGGAGCAAGATCTCTCCAACGAGCTCAAGCACGGCCTCGCCCGTGCCCTGTAGCGCGATTCCGCATCGCGCCGCCGTCTCGGGCCTCGCCGGCGTCACGTCGCCGGTGGGTTTGACCCACTTTGACCACGGCAGGACCCCCTGAGTCCCTGACAGGTGGGCCCAGCCCTGTAGCTAATTAGGATTAGCGCTAACCACTGTTAGTTAACCCCCTGACACTGACTAGTGGGCCCCAGCGCCACTAATTAGTAATTAGGATTAATTTAACCCTGTTTAACCCCCCTGTCACTGACGTGTGGGCCCCACACATCAGGTTTGACCCCAGACAGCCGCAGTTGACCACTGACGTCATGCTGACGTCATGCTGGCGCAATATTTGTATTTCTGGATTTAATTTAAATCAGGAAATTCCAGAATATTATTTAAACTTCAAAAATTCATAACTTTTATTCTGTAACTCCAAATTGGACAAATTATATATGAAAAATGATCAGAAAAATCCAATCTATACATCTGTACTATTTTCATGCATGATCAAACAAGTTAAATTGATGTTTTAAGCAGAACAAGGAAAAGCACCTTAAAGGGCCATGTTTGAGTTTGAAATTTGAATCTTTGATTCAAATTTGTTCAAACCCTTCTGGTTTTAGTTGCATTAGCCCAACACACTCATATTGCTATGTCTCATGCATGCATCATATTGTTGCACATTGTTTGGTGATGGTTGTATATCGGTGTCCTTTGCGACAGGTTCTGCCTCCAAGGAGTACCGCGATTACCCTAACGAAGAACCGTATCAGTGCATCGAACCATCAGGCAAGCAACCAACCATTTGATCATATCGATACAAACCCATGTTCTCGCTCCTGCTCTCTTTTACTGCATTAAGACAACGCGTTTCAAACTGCTGTGTGCTACGGTAGTTGAACCCATTTCCTCTGCATGACCTGTCATTGCCACAGTAATTAGATGAAACCCACTAGCATGTGTAGGAGTTGATTGAGCCCTATGTATGTGTTGTTCCTACCTTGCTATGCCTGCTATGCTTAGAGTCGTGTCAGGTCTGGTTCATCCGGGTGATGGGCTAGAGTGAAATGATTATGTCGGTAATGAGCGTGGTGTGGTGAACACGATTTGGTAAAGGTATCGATGAGAGGCCATGTAGGAGTACATGGTGGGTTGTTTCATTGAAGCCGACCTTAAGCACTAAGATCTGTATGTGTGATTTAAGAATCAGCTACTACCATGCATTGGGCCCGAAACCAATGGACCCTCTCGGCTTCTTATTCACCCTAGTTCTCCGTCCAGGAGTTGCAAGTAGTTTCTGGTGTTTGTAGCCTACTGTAGGCCGTGGACAGCGCTGACCGTAGGGGTGGGCTGTGATGCGGTAGGTACGTGGCACGGTGTACCGAATACCCGTTAGGTATCTCGGGAACCCTGTTCACATCGTTCGGGGCCGTATGGGAAACCTCGGCCGGACTCCCTGCGGATGGAACCTGAATAGGCGATAAACCCGGACTGGAGGCTTAGGTGATTAGGTAGGTCGTGGCCGACACCCACGTTGGGCTTCCGCTTGAAGGTTGCCGAGTACATGTCGTGTAAACGACGGTAAGTGGTGAGAGCGTGTATGAAGGAGTACACCCCTGCAGGGTTATCATAATCTATTCGAATAGCCGCGTCCGCGGTAAAGGACTACTTGGTTGCCTATACAGTTCATAGACAAGTAAATGGAAACTGATAAAAGCCTCAAGATAGGTGTGAGTGCCGAGGATGGCTCTTCCGTAGGAAGACGGAGGCGGATCCTCGGTAGTGTATTGAATTGGTGAGTAGTGGACTCGTGTGCGCAAAACCATTTCAAGTTGAAGTATCGTAGGATAGTCTAGCCATGAGTCAAAGCTGGCTTGCTGCAATAACTCCACCAACCCTTCTTGATACTAAGCATGTATGTAGGATCTGATGTAAGTCTTGCTGAGTACCTTTGTACTCATGTTGCTATAATCTACATTTTTACAGAAGACGCTGCAACCCCTTCTGATGGGTTCTATGTAGACGTTGACATCAACGAGTAGGCTAAAGACCCAGGTGGTGACCCTGAGCTTGTGAAGGACCACGTAGTATAGCTAGGCTTTCCAAGCCTCCTTTATTTTACTAGTTGTCTGTACTCAGACAAGTTACTTCCGCTGCTGGTTTGTATGAATGTATGACTTGTATGTTGGGTCGTGAGACCCGTACCTTTGTGTATGTTATGTATGGCTCCCTGAGCCTTAAATAAAGTACTTGTGTCGTAGAGTCATGTTGTGATGCTTCGTTGTATTTGCACATATCGAGCATATTGTGTGTATGATTGAAATGCTTGGTATGTGTGGGATCTGACTATCTAGTTGTTTATCTTTAGTAGCCTCTCTTACCGGGAAATGTCTCCTAGTGTTACCGCTGAGCCATGGTAGCTTGCTACTGCTCTGGAACACTTAGGCTGGCCGGCATGTGTCCTTCTTCGTTCCTGTGTCTGTCCCTTCGGGGAAATATCACGCATTGAGTACCGGAGTCCTGTTAGCCCGCTACAGCCCGGTTTACCGGAGTCCTGCTAGCCCAGTGCTACAGCCCGGACCCACTTGCTGATGACCGACACGTTCGAAGCTGGGTCATGGATGCCTGTCCCTGTAAGTCTGTGCCACTTTGGGTTTACGACTAGTCATGTCAGCCCGGGCTCCTTATCATATGGATGCTAGCGACACTATCATATACGTGAGCCAAAAGGCGCAAACGGTCCCGGGCAAAGGTAAGGCGACACCCGTGGGGATACCGTGCGTGAGGCCGCAAAGTGATATGAGGTGTTACCGGCTAGATCGATGTGACATCGAGTCGGGGTCCTGACAGTGTTGGTATAGAGGCCATGTAGGAGTACATGGTGGGTTGTCTCATTGAAGCCGTCCTCAGGAACTGAGTTCTGTGTTTGTGATCCATGATTCAGCTACTACCATACATTGGGCCCTGAAATATGACCCCGCTCGACTTCTTATTCACCCTAGTCCTCTGTCCAGGAGTTGCAAGTAGTTTCTGGTGTTTGTAGCTTACTGGAGGCCGTGGACAGCGCTGACCGTAGGGGTGGGCTGTGATGCGGTAGGTACGTGGCACGGTGTACCGGATGCCCGTTTGGTATCTCGGGAACCCTGTTCACATCGTTTGGGGCTGTGAGCGAAACTCCGGCCGGATCTCCTCATGGATGGAACCCGAATAGGCGATAAACCTGGACTAGAGACTTGAGTGTTTAGGTAGGTCGTGGTCTACACCCACGTCGGCTTTCGCTTGAAGTCTGCCGAGCACATGCCGTGTGCAGACGCTAAGTGGTGGAAACATGTATGAAGAAGTACACCCCTGCAGGGTTAACATCATCTATTCGAATAGCCGTGTCCGCGGAAAAGGACTTCTGGGTTGCTTATATCAGTTCATAGACAAGTGAAAGTGGATACTCTAAAATACGCAAGATAAGCGTGAGTGCTATGGATGGCGTTCTCGTAGGGAGACGGGAGCGGATCCATAGTGGTGTATTGATATGGTGAATATGTGGACTCGTGTGCGCCACCTCAAAAAAGTTACTCGCAGTCGTAGTTCAGGATAGCCACCGAGTCAAAGCTGGCTTGCTGCAGTTAAGCCCCACCATCCCTTTGTTGATAATGATGCATGCGTAGATAGATCTGATGTAAGTCTTGCTGGGTACATTTGTACTCACGTTTGCCTATGTTATGTTTTGCAGAGAGACTTCGGTCTCACTAGTAGTTTCGCGTGGACTTCGACGTTTAGCTTGATACCTCAGCTACGATCTTGTGCCCTCGGCAGGATCTGATAGATAGTCAGGCTTCTCAGCCTTTTTCATTTATAGATGTCTGTACTCAGACATGATAGCTTCCGTTTGTGCTTTGACTTGTATGCTCTGAATGTTGGGTCGTGAGACCCCTGTTTGTAATATCTTGCTCCTCGGAGCCTATTGAATAAATACTTGAGTCGTAGAGTCATGTTGTGATGCCATGTTGTATTTGCACATATCGAGCATATTGTGTGTATGTTATTGAAATGCTGGTATGTGTGGGATCTGACCATCTAGTTGTTTATCTTTAGTAGCCTCTCTTACCGGGAAATGTCTCCTAGTGTTTCACTGAGCCATGGTAGCTTGCTACTGCTCCGGAACACTTAGGCTGGCCGGCATGTGTCCTTCTTCGTTCCTGTGTCTGTCCCTTCGGGGAAATGTCACGCTTTGAGTACCGGAGTCCTGTTAGCCCGCTACAGCCCGGTTTACCGGAGTCCTGCTAGCCCAGTGCTACAGCCCGGACCCACTTGCTGATGACCGACACGTTCGAAGCTGGGTCATGGATGCCTGTCCCTGTAAGTCTGTGCCACTTTGGGTTTACGACTAGTCATGTCAGCCCGGGCTCTTTATCATATGGATGCTAGCGACACTATCATATACGTGAGCCAAAAGGCGCAAACGGTCCCGGGCAAAGGTAAGACGACACCCGTGGGGATACCGTGCGTGAGGCCGCAAAGTGATATGAGGTGTTACCGGCTAGATCGATGTGACATCGAGTCGGGGTCCTGACACATAGCATAACCGAGGAAACTGAGAGGAATCCTAGTTAGTGCCGATGATAACACGTAGCGCTTGTGCGTGCTCTCAAGAACTTGAGCATTTCCATATTCATCAAGGTTTTACCAACATCCGTGTCAAGGATGCTGACAACACAACATACTACCATGATGGCTAATGATGGATGATGCAGCTGCAAAGGAAGATAACACCTTCTCAGATTTCACCTTAGCGAGGCCAAGGAAACAAAATCTGGATGATCGACCGAGAGACATTTAGCACTCCGCTTCTAATGTTCTCCTTGACGTGCTAGTGTATCCCATTCATAGATATGGTTTGATAACTAGAACATCAAGTAAAGGTCGGACTTCGGGAGCAATAGAATCCATAAGGAACAGTTACGGAGGTAAATCCTACGAAATCCTTATGGGGAGGTGGCCAACTTCCTCAAACAAGATACTACAATAATAGGTCTTCCGGCTGGGTGTGTTGGCCACGACATCCACTTTACCGGTTATCAAGGGACCAATATTATAGTTCTTGGGAAATGTTCCAACCATCATATCTGCCTGAGATTCAGATCTGGTTGGTGTCAGGATATTCCAGACTCATCGAGTCTAGGAAGAAAATGAAAGTTTGCAACACAAATCGACGAGATGACGTTGCGAGATTCTTGGGAAATGAACTACGATAGCAAGCTCCAAAACATGAGCTGGTTCTGCTACTAACATGTGAACACGTTGTCCCAGACAAGTATGGCCACGTAGTAGTCTTATAATCAAACACTACCGAGTTCAGGTGGGGAACCATCAACGAGGGTATCGAAATCCCTACATAAGTCCGGATTAGCTCTTATGAAGGAACTCCTTCTCCTTGAACAAATCAATCAGTGGCTTGGTGTGCTAGGGACACATATAGAATGAAGGTTGCAAGTCTCCAGACTACAGAATACTTCGCACGTATGCATGACTGACTTGGGATGATTCCAGAGGAAGCAAAACTAACTTTCTCAAATTCACGGCGGCAACTTTCACCAGATGCACGTGTATAAGAGGAAGTCACTCCTTTCATCAAACAAATACTTCATGAGCTAGCATGAAGAAAATGCTTTCCAAAAGTTTCCAACACTAACTTATTGTCCAACAAAATCATGGAGGAGATAAGGATGTTGTCAATGGGCTCAACAACTATTCATCTGGGTTTCCTTTTAAAAGGAATTCCATAGTTAAGTGAACAAGTGATAGCATTGGTCAGACCAAAGATGTAATGGTGTATGCTCGAGGAATCAACCACGAATAAGACAACATTATGAGCATCATTGGTTCTGACTTGATTTGACGATAGCCCACACTCAAATCAAAGAATTGATAAGACGATAGGTCCAGCAACTGATCACAGGGACCAATCAATGAAGATATCATCTTTCTTCAACACACACTACACAAGAATATCCCTTTGGAACGAACTAAGTCAGGCAAGCTTTTATCTTCCAACCCTCCAAGTTGTCGTTTAGCTTAACCAACTAGCTCAGGGATATCTAACACCGATTCTTGGAGAAAAGGTGGTTCACAAGAAACCAACTTGATCACGAGCTCAACATAGCGGTCAGGTGACAACCTGGTGATACTTCCGAGAAGAAATTTGGAATATCATGAACCACCGGTATGTTACTAAGCTCGAGAACAATCTTACTTTTCAGGGCAAGACGATATGATCAAATAAGCAAGGATTGGCACTATCCTAACTCACTGATCGGAGAGTGCACCAGAAATAAGGACTAGGTAGCACAATCAACCTTAGGGTGACGATTCAATAATCAACACGCTAAGAATGAGGTTATCGTCCATTTAACTACCAAGCAATGGAGTTGCTAGCAGTATTGATTTCACACGCCATGATTCATTTGTCGGCATTCCGGTTACAATAACACGGAAACCAAGAAATTATCAATGATGATCAGAAGTATTACTGCGTCAAGAATTCATAAGATGGTGTGCAATTCCCATGATATTCCTGATATAAAGATGGTAATACTTCAAGGTAGAACAGACCAGAAGCTGGATTGGCATTTTGATCTGCGGAATACAATTGCTTTGACCCAATCCTAGATATGGATGAGATTCTGGAGTTTGTTTCTCCTATTCATTCTGAAATAGAATGGCTTGGCGGACCACAAGGGTAATAGGCATCGACGAACGAATGCACGCATACTCTTGACTATCAATTGATAGGCGAGGGTCGGAAACAACTAAGATGGGACAACTCAAAAGAACATATGATTTTCTGAGTTGTGGATGCATGGATTAGCATGTCGAACGAAGTTCAACATATTTCTTCCAGATAACCCATGCAGAAAGGTAGAACTGGCAGAGCCACAATATATAATGGAGAAATCATCAAGAATAATCCTGTTGTGATATTTCAGTTCAACGAGGAACTTCTGCCATAAGTAGTTCATGGTATTTGGAAGAAGAAGATACCACGGACTTCAAGGACTATTGCAAAGGTTACTAATATCCTAAAGGCACTAGCAATTACTATCAACATGAAGTAGGTAGAGTGAATCTCGGGTTCAAAACCCAGGAATAGAATACCTACTACTAAGTAGCATCACGGAATGCTTTCGAGAATAAAGGCCAGAATCTCACACTGGGAACACAAAACGTTGCTAGATTACTAGGTGACTCCCTAAATACCTAGGGTCATAATAGTAACTCCAACATAAATGTCAAGGCAATAGAATACCTCAACTCAACAATTAGTGTGATTGAGCTGGCATAAAGGAACATCGAAACCAGAGGGAAAGGATTTTGCAAATGCATCAGACTATTTAGAAACCTGGAATGACTCGGACAGCATAACGGCTGTAAATGCTCAGAAAAGATTTGAGACATTCACAAAAATGGTGGCATAACCACTCAGAAGCACAATATCAAGGTTTCGAGATCAACAATTAACATACAGAAGTAGTAGGAACTGAACTGAGACTTAAATCCAACAATCTTATAAGTCCACTGATTAGTAACACGTGATCCTAATAGAAAGAAGAGATAGCCTAGTTCTTAATCCCCGTAGAAGAGAAGATGATGACTCAGATCAGAAGGCCATGAGGTATAAGGAGTAAAAAGAGCCTTACGTTCCATCCCACAATCAATTCCCTTATATAACTAAAGAATTTCTAGACTCAACTTCGACCAGTTTGGCTTGGTAATCCTACAGGCAGTCAAGCTCTGATACCAACGCTGTCAGGACCCCAACTCAATGCCACATCGATCTAGCATGTAACACCTCATATCACTTTGCGGCCTCACGCACGGTATTCCCACGGGTGTCGCCTTACCTTAGCCCGGGACCGTTTGCGCCTTTTGGCACACGTATATGACAGTGTCGCTAGCATCCATATGATAAGGAGCCCGGGCTGACATGGCTAGTCGTAAACCCAAAGTGGCACAGACTTACAGGGACAGGCATCCATGACCCAGCATCGAACGTGACAGTCATCAGCGAGTGAAACCAGGCTGTAGCACTGGGCTAGCAGGACTCCGGTGAACCGGGCTGTAGCGGGCTAACAGGACTCCGGTATTCATCGCGTGACATTTCCCCGAAGGGACAGACACAGGAACGAAGAAGGACACATGCCGGCCAGCCTAAGTGTTCCGGAGCAGTAGCAAGCTACCATGGCTCGGTGGAAACACTAGGAGACATTTCCCCGTAAGAGAGGCTACTAAAGATAAACAACTAGATGGTCAGATCCCACACATACCAAGCATTTCAATAACATACACACAATATGCTCGATATGTGCAACTACAACCTGGCATCACAACATGACTCTACGACTCAAGTAATTTATTCGATAGGCTCCGAGGAGCGAGATATTACAAACAGGGGTCTCACGACCCAACATTCAGAGCATACAAGTCAAAGCACAAGCGGAAGCTATCATGTCTGAGTACAGACAACTATAAATGAAAAAGGCTGAGAAGCCTGACTATCTACCAGATACTGCCGAGGGCACAAGATCGTAGCTGAGGTAACAAGCTAAACGTCGAAGTCCATGCGGAACTACTAGCGAGACCGAAGTCTCTCTGCAAAAACATAAATAGGCAAACGTGAGTACAAATGTACCCAGCAAGACTTACATCAGAACTAACTACATATGCTTCATTATCAACAAAGGGGATGGTGGGGTTTAACTGCAGCAAGCCAGCTTTGACTCGGTGGCTATCCTGAACTACGACTGCAAGTAACTCTTTTGAGGTGGCGCACACGAGTCCACATATTCACCATATCAATACACCACTATGGATCCGCTCCCGTCTCCCTACGAGAACGCCATCCATAGCACTCACGCTTATCTTGCGTATTTTAGAGTATCCACTTTCACTTGTCTATGAACTGATATAAGCAATCCAGAAGTCCTTTTCCGCGGACACGGCTATTCGAATAGATTAGGTTAACCCTGCAGGGGTGTACTTCTTCATACACGCTCTCACCACTTACCGTCGTTTACACGACATGTACTCGGCAACCTTCAAGCGGAAGCCCAACGTGGGTGTCGGCCACGACCTACCTAATCACCTAAGTCTCTAGTCCAGGTTTATCGCCTATTCGGGTTCCATCCATGAGGAGATCCGGCCGGAGTTTCGCTCACAGCCCCAAACGATGTGAACAGGGTTCCCGAGATACCAAACGGGCATCCGGTACACCGTGCCACGTACCTACCGCATCACAGCCCACCCCTACGGTCAGCGTTGTCCACGGCCTCCAGTAGGCTACAAACACCAGAAACTACTTGCAACTCCTGGACAGAGGACAAGGGTGACTAAGAAGCCGAGAGGGTCCATTGGTTTCGGGCCCAATGCGTGGTAGTAGCTGAATCATGGATCACAAACACAGAACTTAGTTCCTGAGGACGGCTGCAATGAGACAACCCACCATGTACTCCTACATGGCCTCTCACCGCTACCTTTACCAAATCGTGTTCACATGCTTAGCTCACACACCGTAGGACATGTTCACACACCTCTGATTCATCCCCGATGAATCAGACCTGACTCAACTCTAAGCAGTAGCAGGCATGACAAACAAACATGAATGAGTAGGCACAACAGGGCTCAAACAACTCCTACTCATGCTAGTGGGTTTCATCTATTTACTGTGGCAATGACAGGTCATGCAGAGGATAAAGGGGTTCAGCTACCGCAGCAAGTAACAGATGAATCGATGTTGTCCTAATGCAGTAAAAGAGAGCAGGAGCGAGAGAGTGGGATTGTATCGGAATGAACAAGGGGGTTTTGCTTGCCTGGCACTTCTGAAGATAACATTGAGTCTTCATCAGTGTCAACAATCACATCGTCGGTACCGCGTCTATCGAGAGGGGACAAATACCGGCAACACAGAAAGGAACACAATCAATGCAATGCACAATATGATGCATGCTCATGACATGGCAATATGAATGTGTTTTGAGCTAATGCAACTAGCGACAGATTAAATGAAGTTGGTTTGAATACAAGATTCAAATTCCAACTCCATATATGATTATTTAAATGCCATTTAATTGATTTATGCTAAACAGCAGCTATAAGTTGTTCTAACATGCATGAAAATGGTACAGATGGATTCCTTGAATTTTTCTGATAATTTTTCATATATAAATTATTTAATTTGGAGTTACGGTTGAATTTCTATGAATTTTAGAAGTTTTAGCTATTTTTCTGGAATTTCCTGAATTATAATAAATCCAGAAAATCAATTACTACGTCAGCCTGACGTCAGTGTGACGTCAGTGGTCAACGGGACATGGTCCGGGTCAAACCTGACAGTGGGTCCCGCGTGTCAGTGTGATTAGCTTAACTAAAATTAATTAAAACTAATCCTAATAGTTAACAGGGCTGGGCCCCACCTGTCATTGACTCAGGAGAGTCAACCGGGGCCCACCCGTGGTCAAAGTCATAGTCGGCTGCCGGCGTTTAGCCGCCGGCGAGCCCGACGCGGCGGCGAGAGTGGTTTTGGCCACTCCGGCGACCAAATGGGCCGCGGAAGGCATCTAGGAGGAGCTGGGGACGAGCCGAAGCTCTTGGTGGAATCAGTTGCGCTCGGGGCGGCCGGAATCGGTGCCGGCGGCGACCTAGGCGGCCGCCGGAGCTACGGGTTCGAGCGGGGCGAGGCCACAGAGAACGGGAGGGATGGCTAAGGGGCTCACCGAGCTCCTGAAGATGCTAGGAGCACGGTGCCGTGCTCGGTTTCGAGCTTTACTGGCTGCAGTGACGGCGGCGACATCGCCGGCGGCGTGGAGTTCTCGGCTCCGGTGGTTGATGCGGCTAGGGGGCGAATTAGGCAACGAGGCATGGGGGAAATGATGCAGCGGCTCACCGCGGTTCTTCTGGTGCTGCTGGCGAGGCAGGGGAGGCACGGGGTCCGGCGAATTGACGGCGGGGATCACCGGCACCCGAGGTCGGAAACGGCGGCGTTGGAGATGCAGCAGAGCTTCTGGCGCCGCGTGACTCGATGGAGACGACGACGACGTCGTGGCGGAGCTCGGGATCACGTCGGAGAGGTGGGGCAGTGGCTGTGGGTGCGGGGTTACGGCAGCGCGTCCATGGAGGCTTCGGCCATGGCGGGGAACGGGCGAGGAGAGGCGTAGGGGGGCGAATGGGAGGCCGGATCGATCGGGACGGCACCGAGGAGGAAGACCCGCGGCATTGCGCTGTCCCGAGGACGCAGGCAGGCAGGCAGGTGGCGTGGCAGCATGGCCGTGCGCGCACGTCGGGCACGCGCTCGGCGTCCGACTGGCGCGGTGGAGACGACGACTGGCAGTTGGGCCGGTGGGCCGCACTGCTGGGCTGGGTAAGTGGCCAGGTATCCTCTCTCCCCTTTTTTTTCTATTTTGTTTCTCTTTTCTATTTCTGTAGTTTTGTTTCTGATTTAGTTTATAGCCCTAATCATTTTAATAAATCCTGCAAATAATTGTGGCCATTAAATGAATTATTACAGAGGCCCTTAACTATTTTCAGAATTGTTGGAGCATTTAAAAATATTAATAGTATTTAAATGCCCCAATTCAAATACAATATGGATTATTCAAAAATCCATAATGGCCCAAAAATATTGGCATCATTTTTGGTAGAGGTTTTTCACCTTTGTCAAAAATCATGAACATTTTTGAAAGCCATTTGGACTTACTTGAAGGTATTTTAGGTGAACCTAGTGAATTCCTTTAATGCTAGGGTTTGAGCAATCCCCATTTCAAGTTCACTCAAAAGTTAAACATGATGCACACATGAGGTCTAGCCTAGTGCATACCAGAAGTTAGGGATGTGACACTATATTCTTTTCTGTGGTATTATATGCAGGATGAAGATGTATGAAATGAGAAAAGGTGGACGCTATGGCATTGGGTTCATTGACCCAAACACCGTTAATGAATACACATGGAAAATAGATGCACGTCATCAAAAGGCCGTGGAGGACAGCATGCTAGAGTTCTTGAAGCGCCTCAAATACAATGAAGATATACTACTTCCTTACAACTTCCAGTGAGTCACACTGTCTTGTACTACAAATTCTCTGTTTTTGCCTACTAGCTAGCTACATGTTTTTGCTTACATATGCCGCTTAATTAAGACATGCAAACGTGTGTGCATGCAGATTTCAATGGGTCTTGTGTATCATTAAAGTTGACGCCGGAATAGTTGAAGTACTGGACTCACTAGTCTCAGAAAAAACTGACTATAACATCTTGTATGGGATAGTCAACAGGTAATTTCAATCATTATTAACTATATATCTCGTCCTATTTAGTTCGTCATTTCATGATATGAACTATTTAATAACCCCTTTATTCATTTTCTTTGTCGGCGGGCAGGGCTTGGGCAAGGTTCATCGCCGTCACGGAAGGCGAATGGAAACAAAAGCTTCAATGGTTTCGACCCAAGGTAAGTAGTACTAGCTAGCTAGCTAGCTGCCATCTCTTTAATTATCATCCTTGATTAATTATTATCTGATCAAATTCCATTCTCGTAAAGGCCCTGAAGCAGGCGCAGGGGACTGATCTGTGTGCATTCTGCGTTTGCGAGAACATTCGCATGATGGCGTCCGAAAGGAGCAGATCTCAAAGACAGGAATGGGTACGCTTGTCAAAACACTATTCACAATTTTTACACCATTCTCGATATCTAGTCACACAACTAACATATTGATCTCCTTCTTAACAGTTCAGAGAGGTGCGGAAGAAGCTCCTGGAAACGGAGCGCGTAGAAGCACTTCAAGAGGAAATAGCGGGATTTTTGCTCGACCAGGTCATAAATCTGAAGGGAGAATACTATTACCCGCTACCGCCCCCATGAAAACCACTTCCAATTATCATCGTGCTCTGAAGGCACCAATATAGGCTAATGCCACTGGCTCCGAAGGCAACATGCATATGTAGGAGAAATTGTATATAGCTATACATGTGTGTATGTGTGAATTAATTAATATGATGGTTTGTGAGACATTGATCATATATATATGCATGATTGGTTCTACTAGAAATTCTATATATATATATATATATATATATATATATATATGCATAACGTGTACAATGTGTAGTATCATAAAATACCAGCAAACGAAAAAGAATTAAAATGGAAACACAAAATTAAATGAAAAAGAAATCATAAAACTAAAAAAAAAACCAAACCTTATAGTACCGGTACTAAAGGGCTCCAGGCCCCCGGAGCTGGCTCGTGCCACGTGGTTGCCCTTTAGCACCGGTTCGTGCTGAACCGGTACTAAAGGGGGGGGCCTTTAGTGACCACAATTTAGTGCCGGTTATGTAACCGGCACTACAGGGCCTTACGAACCGGTGCTATTGCCCGGTTCTGCACTAGTGATATTCCAAGGAATCCAAAGTTATCCGGTTTAGTTTTTTATCAAAGTAGCAATCAAATATCAAAAATTATACAAGAAAATAGTTATTCATTATACTTGAACCTTACATGTAAAGGTGTGCCATGTTCTTTATCCACGCACAGAAGACTTGTCTACTATTATAGTTATGTGTCATGTTGTGTCTAACGTTTTTATCTTTTAATTGCAGCCATCATAGTTAGAATCAACAGATGAGTTTTTGTTATACTTTCATCTGATGAGTTTCTGTCTTTTGATATTTGAATTTATTAATCAGGTCTAGCATTTGTTTATTGTCATTTCATGGTACATACTTCATAAGTATGTGCACCGAACACCGTGTATACCCTATGTTTTTCACAATGTTATATATTTTAGGTATCTCCAATTGCTCAGCCATATTTTTCTTGGTTGTCATTCTATTGCATGTTTATAGTCCATCAAAGCAATAACAAATTATGTGTTAAACAGAACTCATTAGAAAGAAAAAAATCCATGATGCATGTAGCTATATTATGTGTTAATAAGGTTGAGGCTTGAAATTCTTGAGACCCATCATGTGCCAATACATGCAGTCTGGTACACTTCCTTGCACGTCTAACCCATTGGTTTTTTACTTGTCCATTATTCATTCTTTCTCAATGTTATGCATGTCGGATACTTATTTGTAACCGGATACTTTCATACCGCTTTGAGGTATGATATATTAAAAAAGAACTGTGAAAACACTGAGCATAAAACGTCTAATATTTATGAACAAAGGGAGTACATACTTTATTTTTGTTATTTATCGTAGTTGTTCATATTTAGTCAGTCTGCATGGTGCATTTATAATTTGAATGGACCAAACTAATTTGGCTCATACTTAAAGTTTGGAAACTAATACGTTTTTTTTTGCGAGTTGGAAACTAATACGTTACCTGCATACAAAAGTTTATCCTGTCTGTGTACGTGTGCCTTATCAGAACGTAATATTACATGCATCTGCTGTAAATCTGGACGATTTAAATACATGATTAGTAGATCATATATAAAGGCTTGCCCCACAAATATGCATGATCAAAATATATGATTACTGAAATCACACGGAAGCTTGACCCACAGGAAAAAGCATGTAAAATTTGGCTGAAGGCAATACCATTTTTTTTTTGCGAGGGAAAGGCACTAACTTTTTTTTTTGCATGGTAATACGTGTCTCATTCATATCATTAAGAACAAAGTACAAGTCACGTAAAAACCGACATGACAAAACTGAAAAGATAGCAAAACATCTCTGAGCTTTACACCAACGCACGTCACCTGCCTCCGGCAACACCACAGTAGCCACCGAAGAAAAGAATGACGAATCACCTTCTCACCCGAGCTCGGCGCGGCTTCATCGCTGATATGCAGCTTTGCGGACCTCCAAGGTGGCTCACCAAAAGTGAAGCCCTTACCGTTGAATGAATCAGACCGGGGCAACACCCCAGACACGCCATCGAACTCTAGATCTAGCATCCCACCACGACTAAAACGCCGAAGGAGGAAACCATATCTGCCATCCACGAACCACGAGCCCAGCACATGCTCCGTCTTCCAAATGTCGTCGATGCAGATCACATTCTGCATCCGCTCCTGGCTACCTCCCAAGCTCCGCGCCGACACTGGAGCAAACGCCGTCGCAACGGCGGAGCTCGAGGACACAGGTCCACCACGAGGATGCCGCCACCGCCACGCCATCCTTGCTTGAACAGACTGGTTTCCAAATTCATCCCCAACAATAGGACCGATGGCCTTGTTAGGAAAGGATCCGAAGAATCTTTATTCAGCGTTGTCATCGTCACCGTCGAAGCAAAGACGATGAACAACCTAAAAACCTAGACTACGAGAGAGTAAAAACGATCCACACCCGTGGATCCGGCGACCCCCCTCACCACCGACGACCAAGGTCGCCGGTGGAGGGGAGCCGCCGGAAAGCGGCGTTGAAAGACCGGCCTCCCCTGGTGGCGGCTAGGGTTCCAGCCGCCAGGCACGAGAGGAAAGGCTCTAACTTTTATCAGCACTTTTGATGAGTTGACGTAGAAAAGCACATATATTGAGTTGTAAAGTAAACACACGTATACGTATTTAGTCCGGACTCCAGGTTTTCTTTTCTCCATTGTGTTTTGCTTGTCCGGCCGATTCCTTTTTTTATTGTCTGTCTGGCCGACTCCAATACATTTACGTGTGCCTATAGGACTCCTTGATTAGTGCGCCTCCTGGATTCCTAGTCTTACCTCACTCACTATGCGTATATGGACGTGTTCTCTAAAGCTAATCCAGCCCTTCTTTTAAGCTCTTTTTTTACGGTTAGATCTTAGCCGTTCATTTTCTATCGTTTTAAGTATATAATAGAAGATAGATAGATAGATGACGCACCACATTCACGGTGCGTCATTACTAACTTTGAAAAGAAATTAAAAAAATATTTGTTAGTAATGGCGCACGGTGGAGTAATGGCGCACGGTGGAGTAATGGCGCACCATACCCACATTGCGCCATTACTAACTTTAAAAAAATAAAAAAAATATTTGTTAGTAGTGGCACACTAAATGTGTGGTGCGTCATTGCTAGTTAAACTACTAATGACGCACTATCCCCTGGTGCGCCATTACTAGTTTTGAAAAAATATAAAAAAATAAAAAATTTGCTAGTAGTGGGGCACCTTGGTTGTGGTGCACCATTAGTGTGATGGACACTAATGGCGCACCAACACATGGTGTGCCATTGCTATATAGCAGTGGCGCATCACACATGTGGTGCGCCATTAATGTCAATATCATCTATAGCCCTTTTCCTAGCAGTGTGATTTGGAGTTAGCAGCCACAGTGCATGCATTGAAGACATGGAGACTGAGGGAGTCCTGGATTAGGGGGTGTCCGGATAGCCGAACTATCACCATTGGCCGGACTCCTGGACTATGAAGATACAAGATTGAAGACTTCGTCCCGTGTCCGGATGGGACTTTCCTTGGCGTGGAAGGCAAGCTTGGCGATACGGATATGTAAATCTCCTACCGATGTAACCGACTCTGTGTAACCCTAACCCTATTCGGTGTCTATATAAACCGAAGGGTTTTAGTCCGTAGGACGAACAACAATCATACCATAGGCTAGCTTCTAGAGTTTAGCCTCTCTGATCTCGTGGTAGATCTACTCTTGTACTACCCATATCATCAATATTAATCAAGCAGGAGTCGGGTATTACCTCCATCGAGAGGGCCCGAACCTGGGTAAAAACATCATGTCCCTTGTCTCCTATTACCATCCGCCTAGACGCATAGTTCGGGACCCCCTACCCGAGATCCGCCGGTTTTGACACCGACATTGGTGCTTTCATTGAGAGTTCCTCTGTGTCGTCACCTATAGGCCCGATGGCTCCTTCAATCATCAGTAACGACGCAGTCCAGGGTGAGATTTTTCTCCCCGGACAGATTTCCGTATTCGGCGGCTTAGCACTGCGGGCCAATTCGCTAGGCCATCTGGAGCAGATTGAAAGCTACGCCCCTGCCATCAGGTCAGATTTGGAAGCTTGAACTATACGGCCGATATCCACGGAGACTTGATCTTCGACGGATCCGAGCTACAGCCAAGCGCGCCGCACTGTCTCGATGGGTATGATCTAGCTCTGCAACCGAACAGTGTCCTGGAGGCCGCACCAGCGTCCGCTCCGACCCTTAGCTCGGAGCTGACTTCGCCGATCGAGGACGAGTGGCTGGACACCGCCTCGGGGGCTGCAATCTGTACGGCGATTGAGCCGAACACCATCCCTGTCCTTTACAAAGCCCGTGACTCCGAGGTGCCGGACTCCTCTCCGGACTCCAAACCTCCCGCGCCCCTGCCAGTCGAATCCGATTGGGCGCCGGTTAGGGAGTTCACTGCCGCGGACATCTTTCAGCACTCGCCCCTTGGCGACATCCTGAATTCACTAAAGTCTCTCTCTTTGTCAGGAGAGCCCTGGTCGGACTATGGTCAGGAAGGTTGGGATGCGGAAGACGAAGAAATTCGACGCCCATCCACCACCCACTTTGTAGCCACTGTCGAAATTTTAAACGACGTGCTCAATTTCGACTCCGAAGACATCGACGGTATGGACGACGATGTATGAGATAACCACGAACCAGCACCTATAGGATACTGGACAGCCACCTCATCTCACGATGTATACATGGTGGATACTCCTAAAGGAAGTGACGACGAGGAACAACGGGACGCTATGAAGGATAAATCCCTCGAAAAGCAGTCTAAACGGCAACGTAAACGCCGCACCAAGTCCCGCCTCGACAAAAACGGCAGCCACACAGACCTAGCCATCAAGCAGGTCGAACCGGTGGACGACGAACACGCCACTGAACAACTGTCCGAACAGGACAACTTGGATAAACAACCCGTCCCCGGCGAAGATAACAGTCCGGACGATCTCACACCGGACAAGTTGTTGGAGCAGAAGAACCTCCACAAAAGGCTCGTTGCCACTGCGCGTAGCCTGAAAAAGAAGAAGCGGAAGCTCAAGACAGCGGAAGATGCACTCAGAATCAAATGGAGCAAAGTACTCAAAACCGCAGACAAATACGGCGACAGTCGCCAAACAAAGAGCTACCCGAAGCGCAAACTACTGCCCGAATTCGACGAGGAGGCCGTAGAGCCCACACGATCAAAAAACAAAGAGACTGCCCGGTCGGGTAGACGACCACATGGCACACATAGAGCGGCAAGCGGCGCCGCACACAAGCCGGCACGCGATCCGCATAAGGATTCACACCAAAAGGATGGCCCAGTCAGATCTATATATGGGCCAAGGAAACAAGCTCTAGCAAACAATACAACATGTCAAGTGTCCGAACATCACGGCATACCCAAATACAGGGGCGCCGTGCACCCTCTATGTTTCACCGATGAGGTGCTGGATCATGAATTCCCAGCGGGATTCAAACCCGTAAACATAGAGGCATACGACGGAACAACAGACCCTGGAGTCTAGATTGAGGATTATATCCTCCACATACACATGGCCAGAGGAGATGATCTCCATGCCATAAAATACCTACCCCTCAAGTTCAAAGGGCCAGCCTGGCATTGGCTTAAAAGCCTCCCTGAAAACACCATTGGTAGTTGGGAAGAGCTTGAGGATGCTTTTCGGACCAATTTCCAGGGAACCTATGTCCGACCTCCGGACGCAGACGATTTAAGTCAGATAACCCAACAGCCTGGTGAGTCAGCCCGAAAATTCTGGAACAGGTTCCTCACCAAAAAGAACCAAATAGTTGACTGTCCGGACGCCAAAGCCTTAGCAGCTTTTAAACACAACGTCCGAGACGAATGGCTCGCCAGACACCTTGGCTAGGAAAAGCCAAGAACAATGGCCACACTAACAAGCCTCATGACCCGCTTTTACGCGGGAGAGGATAGCTGGCTAGCAAGATGCAGCACCAGCGACCCAAGTACATCCGAAGTCAGGGATGGGAATGGGAAACCACGACGCAGCAAGGACCAGCGCCGGATTAAGGGGAATAGTGCAAAGAGCGCGGCAGTCAACGCCGAATTCAAAAGCTCACGGCAGAACAATAAAAAACTGCCCCTTAAGGATAACAGCGATGAGATATCCAACTTAAACAAAATCCTAGACAGGATATGCCAAATCCACAGTACCCCTGGGAAGCCTACAAACCATACCCACAGAGATTATTGGGTCTTCAGGCAGTCCGGCAGACTCAACGCCGAACAGAAGGGGCTCGATACACCAAGTGAGGATGATGACGAGCACCACAAGCAGAGCCCCAGAAAACAAAAGAATTTCCCACAAGAGGTCAAAACAGTAAACTTACTTCAAGTAACCAAAGGGAAAAATAGAGCGGCGCCCATTGAATTACGCGCCACACAGTCTACCACAGTGGAGTCCCAACACTGGTTGTCAAAACCAATCACCTTCGATATAGTATCCGGAGCCCCAGCGGCGCCCATTGAAAGTATCCGGAACGCAGGATGGACTGCCTTGATACTAGAACCTATAATCGACGGTCTTCAATTTACGCAAGTCCTAATGGATAGCGGCAGTGATTTAAACCTGCTATATCAGGACACAATCCGCAATATGGGGATAGACCCAAATAGGATTAGCCATAGCAACACTTCCTTCCAAGGAATAATGCCAGGCACATACGCCCATCGTACGGGCTCCCTACTATTGGAAGTTATGTTCGGCTCACCCGACAACTTCTGTCGCGAAAAGTTGGTCTTCCACATCGCCCCATTTAAAAGTAGCCATCAAGCACTACTTGGACACGAAGCTTTCGCCCGCTTTAACGCAATACCGCATTATGCATCACTTAAACTTAAAATGCCCGGTCCACGAGGCATCATTTCATTAAGGGGAAGGTGCGCGTGTCCCTCAAGGAAAAAATGTGAGACTGCCTTAACAGCCTCACACTAATATGGCCTTACTGGCCAAAAGCATCTAAAGCAGGTCGTTCAGACCCCGGACACGGTTAGGTGAGTCCGGCATAAATAAACATGACGCTTACTAGCCGCGTACCCCCCTTACAAGGGGCTCCACACATGTACAACAAGAGACAATAAAGCTCAATTTTATTCATTTTTGAATCGTACTATGATTATTTCCAATTACATTTCCGCACGATCTTTTTTCAAACTAAGTTCTTCTCTTTTACAGATGACACCGTGCTACACCCGTCCAGGATACGGCACAACGGAGACACAGGCGCAGACGTGTAGTAGGGACCCGTTGCAAGGATTCTTTTCAGATTAAGACCCTGCGTAAACCTTTTTTACTGTCTCTTGTTGATACACATCCCCCGGTTTCTTGCTATAACCGAGAAGGAGGCTGGCATTTTGGCATCGGCCGCGTCAGAATTTTTGCGCGTACCTGGACACCAGGGGCTTAGGGCATTGTTCTGCCCGTTTTCATAAAGACCAAATACCTTAGGGAGTGTTCGGCGTCTCGAGTTAGGCCTTATATGCATCAGCTCTGAATCATGTCTTTGGTCAAATGTTGGGTTTGCCCGGCTCCAGTGTTTTGCTGCCTTACGTTCCGTTTTATCGGATAACGCGGCACCAGGAGAACTACTGCGATTGTGCCCCGGTTCGGCCTGGTGAGCACCTCAGTAGAGAAAGCCGAAAACTGACTGTCATGACGTAGCGTGAGACTGGTCAACCACTCGATAACCCACAGGAATGTTTAGAATTCCTCCGCATTAACGAAGGACCGTTTCCCGGTCAGGCATATACGCGCCCCGAACTCGGGAGAGCGCGGTGCCCCTAGGGGCTATATAGTAGCCCCACCATCGAACCCCTATGGCTAAGTGAAAGTGATAAAGCATTATAGTCCGGTTGCCTAGTTTGCTACGCTATCACCTCCTTTACAGGACCAAGACGTTGGATTAAGTGTGAAAATGCGCCTTTTTGCAAACACCCCCGCACTATGTGCGTGGAGGCTGAAGCCAAGGACTGCCATCTTTCAGGTTATATACACATACACATTAACGGCCGCACAGGAGGTAGTTTGCTACTTGAAGGCACAAGTATAAAAAGCTCTTACATTAAATCAAAATGCTGATTCATAAAATTACACATGTTATTCAAACATAACATCCTTCGAGCACTGCATCTCTATTAAACGAGCGCCCGGAAGAACTTCCTCAAAATAGCGCTCGACTGGTACTCGGCTTCCGTCCGAATCTGGGGACGCGATATCGGTGGCCTTCATCTCAGCCCAGTATGCCTTGACATGGGCAAGAGCCATCCGCGCCCCCTCAATACACGCCGACCGCCTCATTGCGTCGATACGCGGTACCGCACCAAAGAACCGCTGCACTAAGCCAAAATAACTCTTGGGCTGGGGTCCGCCTGGCCATAAATGAGTCATGACATGCTTCATGGCAAGTCCGGATAATCGATTCAGCTCGGCCATTCAGCCAACTGATCGGCCAACGGAAGAGGACGCTCCGGACTATGGAATTATGACCAAAATAGCTCTTCCCTTCTGTGCCCCTTCTGGCCTCGGAAGTGCTCAATCGCATCTGCAGTGCTCGACGCTATGTCCAGATAAGCATCCTCCTAACTCCACAGCTTATCCAACTGAGCATACTTCGGATTCGTATATTTCCTCTACAGCAGAAACGGTTTTCCAGCCGCAATATCCCCGGCCTGACTCAACTCCTCCTTGGCAGCTCTCGCAGTGGAACGGGCATCCTTGGCTTCGGCGGTGGCCTTTTTCAGGCCCTCTTGTTCCGCTTGACGTTCTTTTTCAAGAACCCCACAGCGGTCGGTAGCATCCTTCAGCTTCAGGGCCACATTGGCCATTTCCTCTTTGCTTCGGCGGTGAGCAGCTCGTCCGGCTTTCAGCTCTTCGGCCGCCTTTAAAGCAGCCGCATTACTCTTTCGGGCTTGCTCTTTAGCTCGGGCGAGTTCCGCCCGCAGCCTCTTCACGGCTGCAGCGCCATCTGCATTAAAGCATACAAGTAGTCGCATACCTTGTGACTCATCAAACCGTTTATTGACCAGCGCGATGTCCGCATCCACCTCGTCAAGTTGCCGCTTTAGTTCGGCAAATTCGTCAGTCTGGCTGGCCACCGGATACCCCGCCACCTACATAGGAACGGCGACATGTTAGTACTGAGATTACGATCCTCGGCACGCTGTCAGTTTTGACAACATACCGAGTCTCAGGGGCTACTGTCTATAAAGGGCGCATTCTATATGCATAACTGTGAGAAGATACATCATCTTTTTTCTCTTGTACCTCAAACCCCGTCAGTAAACTTCTAGCCGCTTCGTGCAATCCGCTCTCAGCGGATGCAATTCTTTCAATCACCGTAGCCATTAGCGCACTGTGATCTTCTGAGATGGACACTCGCCCGAGCAGGTCCTTCAGCTCCTCCGACCGCGCACCAGTTGGCGCTGGACCTTCCGGCCCCGCCGGACTCGGGGAAACTCTCTGTGACGACACCTCAGGATCCCCCGCCTCGCATGAAGGCGCGATAGGTGGAGGCGTTTCGCTCTCTATCATCTCCGGACGAAGATCCCCCGAAGACGAGCTCTGCTGAGAAGGGCTGAGATCCGAACTACAAGGTACAATTTCGGTTATCTTCAGAAATTAATACAGGGATATCCTTCATTCACAAGACCCCTTCTTTTTACTTACGGCTCGCTGGAGGGCTGATCCCCTTGGGGAAATAGTGCGGCTGGGGTATTTCCCAGCGCCGGACTATCTGACGAAGACTTCTTTCCCCGCTTTGAGGCCTTGGCTTTCGGGTCTTCGGAGGCGGTCCTCTTCTCCCCTCGGAAGGTAGGATCCTTGATTCCTCCTTCCTTGAAAACCTCCTTCATGGAGGCAGTTGTTTCCTGGCTCCCCCCTCCGCCTTCTTCAAAAGGTGCGGCTTTCAACATCTTGGTTAGCATAGGATCCGGCGTTGTCTCTGGGAGGGGAGCCGGACACCTTATCAACTTTTCCTTGGCTATCCACTCCTGTTCAAGAAACGGCTCCCTTAAAGGGCATATATATGATAAATGAATGAACAGCCTGTCCGGTTACAGGACTACTTACTTGAGTATCTAGGCGATTGCAGCTTAGTCCTGCGTCCTCAGTCAAGTCCGGACACTTCTCTTGTGATCCGAAGAACAGTTTATACATCTCCACGGCGTCGCGCCCATAAAATGTTGGAGAGCTCGTGGTCCCTGCGGATTAAACTCCCACAGACTGAGGGGGCGACGTTTGCTGGGCAGAAGGCGCGGAATTAGCATAACCTGCGCCACCACGACCAGATTGATCTCTCTTTTCTAGAGGTCTCGAATACGGCCCTGCAACAGAGGAACATCCTTGGACGGCCCCCAGTCGAGCCCCCGGTTAACCCATGATGCCAGCCGCTGTGGTGGACCTGAGCAGAAGGCGGGTAGCGCCACCCATTTGGTGCCCCTGGGAGCGGTGATATAAAACCACTCCCGTTGCCACAAACCAAGCTCCTCTTGAAAAGAGCCCTCGGGCCACGGAGCATCAGCACACTTGCTTATGACCGCCCCTCCGCACTCTGCCTGTTGCCCCTCGATCATCTTCGGCTCCACCTTGAAGGTCTTGAGCCACAATCCAAAGTGAGGGGTAATATGGAGGAAGGCTTCACATACGACAATGAATGACGAGATGTGGAGGATGGACTCCGGATTCAAGTCATGGAATTCCAGCCCATAATAAAACATGAGCCCCCGCACAAAGGGATCCGTCGGGAAACCTAAACCCTGAAGGAAGTGAGACACGAACACTATGCTCTCACAAGGCTTGGGAGTAGGAATAACCTGCCCTTGGGCAGGCAGCCTGTGCGAAATTTCGCCGGTTAAATACCGGGCATCTCTCAGCCTTCGCACGTCTTCTTCCGTAACGGAGGAAGGCATCCACCGGCCTTGCAGGTCGGAGCCGGACATCCTCGGAGGTCCGAAGCGCCTGAATCTGGAGTTTTGGGTATTGGAACTCGAAGCGAGGGGCGGATTCGATTGAGATTGAAAGAAAGGAGCGGGCCTTGGTCTCGTTATAAAGAGGTTGAATACCAAGAGCCCTCCCCGTGACCGTTCGGGACTCGCCTTCGATAGAGGAAGCGTGCCAACGGGCACGACTAGGTTACCCACATCCGTATTGATGAGAATCCCGGAATAAGGGGGACTCGATCTTTGCTTTGACAAGACGTGCCAAGGAAACCGCCTCGCTAAACACGCTGAGGTGGTACAGTAAAAACGATTCGAACAAAGACTTGGCCGTGGCGTGATGGCACGCCGCGGAATACGTCAGCAGATTGATTTTGTGTAAATATTATTCTCTCTACGGTGTTATGTGGAAATTATTTTGCAGAGCTGGACACTGTCCTTGTGTTCAAAATCTTCTATGAAGTATTCGGAGGAGGAACCCGCCTTGCAATGCCGAAGACAATAAGCGCGCCGGACTCCTCGTCATTGAAGCCTGGTTCAGGGGCTACTGAGGGAGTCCTGGACTAGGGGGTGTCCGGATAGCCGAACTATCACCGTTGGCCGGACTCCTGGACTATGAAGATACAATATTGAAGACTTCGTCCCGTGTCCGGATGGGACTTTCCTTGTCATGGAAGGCAAGCTTGGCGATATGGATATGTAGATCTCCTACCGATGTAACCGACTCTATGTAACCCTAACCCTATTCGTGTCTATATAAACCGAAGGGTTTTAGTCCGTAGGACGAACAACAATCATACCATAGGCTAGCTTCTAGGGTTTAGCCTCTCTGATCTCGTGGTAGATCTACTCTTGTACTACCCATATCATCAATATTAATCAAGCAGGAGTAGGGTATTACCTCCATCGAGAGGGCCCGAACCTGGGTAAAAACATCGTGTCCCTTGTCTCCTGTTACCATCCGCCTAGACGCACAGTTCGGGACCCCCTACCCAAGATCCGCCGGTTTTGACACCAACAGAGACACTTACTCATTGGAAACCATTGTGAGGTGTACACAGATCGCAAGAGTTTGAAGTACATCTTCACACAGAAGGAGTTGAATCTCAGGCAACGGAGATGGTTGGAGCTCATTAAATATTATGATATGAGATTTCATTACCACCCCGGAAAGGCTAACGTAGTAGTCGATGCGTTGAGCCGCAAGAGCCATGTCAACACTCTCATGACCGGAGAGTTACCCAAGGAGTTAGCCGAGGATCTTCGTGAGCTATGTTTGGAGATAGTTCTGAGAGGCTATGTAGCAGCATTGAAAATTCAGTCTAGTTTGATGGATAAGATCAGAGAAGCTCAGAAGACAGGCAAAGAGATTGTCGAGATAAAGGAGAGGATGAACAAAGGAAAAGCTAAGGGATTTCGTGAGGATGAGCACGATACCCTATGGTTTGAAGACCGCGTTTATGTGCCTAATGACCCGGAGATCAGGAAGTTGATACTCCAAGAGGCCCATGATTCATCGTATTCGATTCACCCAGGAAATACCAAGATGTAGTTGGATTTGAAGGACACTTTCTGGTGGACCGGAATGAAGAAGGATATTGCGGAGTATGTAGCAGTTTGTGATGTATGTCAGAGTGTAAAAGCAGAGCATCAGAAGCCAGCAGGATTGCTACAGCCATTGCCCATACCCGAATGGAAGTGGGATAAGCTAGCCATGGATTTTATCACGGGATTACCCAGGACACGTTCGGGCTATGACTCAATATGGGTTGTAGTCAATCGTTTGATGACGGTAGCTCATTTCATCCAAGTGAAGACCACTTATACAAGCACTAAGTTGGCAAAGATATATATGACCAGGATCGTATGTCTGCACCGAGTTCCGAGGACCATTTATCAGATAGAGGAACCCAGATTACCTCAAAAGTTCTGGAATCAGTTGCACGAAACTTTGGGTACCAGGCTAGAGTTCGGCACAGCCTTTCATCCACAGACAGATGGACAGACCAAGAGAGTCAATCAAATTCTGGAGGACATGTTGAGAGCTTGTGTGCTAGATTATGGACCTAGTTGGGATGACAATTTGCCATATATAGAGTTCTCTTACAACAACAGTTATCAATCCAGTTTGAAGATGGCCCCTTTCGAAGCCTTGTACGGAAGGAGGTGCAGGACACCATTGTTGTGGGATGAAGTTGGATACCGACAGTTGTTTGGACCAGATTTGATTAAAGAGTCTGAAGAAAAGGTTAAGTTGATTCGTGATAGACTCAAGGTAGCCCAGTCCAGGCAGAGAAGCTATGCAGATTAAAAACGTAAGGAGACAGTTTACGGAGTGGGAGATAGAGTTTATCTTCATGTGTCCCCACTTCGAGGAGTTAAACATTTTGGAGTTAAGGGAAAGTTAGCACCACGTTTTGTGGGACCATACAAAGTTTTGGAGCGTATGGGAGAAGTTGCTTACAAGCTAGAGTTGCCTGAAGGATTGTCAGGAGTTCATGATGTCTTCCACGTTTCCCAATTGAAGAAGTGCCATGCAGAGATGGCCAATATACCTCTGAGGGATACAGTCCCACTGGAAGCGATTCCGTTGGATAGGGATCTGATCTATGAGGAGAAACCAGTCAAGATTCTCGATTTTGCCAGCCAAGTCACACGCAGCAAGGTTATCAAATTTTGCGAAGTCGAGTGGAGCCACCATACCGAGGATGAAGCCACCTGGGAGCGAGAGGAAGATCTACTGAAGGACCACCCTCACCTATTTTCTAGCCAACCAAAATCTCGAGGGCGAGATTCATCTTAAGGGGGGTAGGTTTGTAACATCCCAAATGTCCAATTTGGAATGTTATACATTAGATAATCATTGTATATCATATTTTATTGCATTTTGGCTTGATCCTAGAAATTCTACGCAACTCAAGGATCCGCGGAGAGAGTTGGGGATTTCGTTATTTTCATATTTGAGTTTTCTTAAATTTTGAAAATATGATCATTTGATTTTAATTATTTTATCTTCGTATATTTCTTTTATAAAAATACGAGAGAGGAAATAAAATGAATTTCCCAAAAATAAAGAAATATTGAGGATTTAATAATAATATCAAATAAGATTTTATTTCGGAGTTTTATCGCTATTTTATTTGAATTAGGAAAAATGCGCGTTTTTCAAAATAACATTTTTGGCCCAAATAAATGTTCATCTTGTCCAGATTATTTTTAGAGGACGGGGAAAATTTATTTCGGAATTTTTGGAGTTCGTTTAGTATGTTTTTTCTTTCTTTTTCTGCACGTCCGAATTATATAAAAAGAGGAACCGACTTCGGGCCGTACCCGAGAGGGACTCCTCGGGCCAGCCTTATAAGCCGCCACCCCGGTGCCCCAGACCACCCAGCCGCCGCCCGAACCCTAACCCTAGCCCGACGCCGCCGCCGCTGCAGCTGCAGCGCGCCGCCGCCGCACGTCGCTGTCACCGCCCCGAGCCGCCGCTGACCCTGCCGCCGTCCGCCGTCGCCCCGCTGCCCCGCCGGAGCCCCCACCTACCGCCGCCGTCCGTCGAGGTAGACGCCGGAGTTCGTCGCCGCCGCCGGCGGCTTTCTTTAGAAAACTGCCCGGTTTTTTATAAAACCGCAGTTATTTTTTTAGATAGATCGGTTTACTTTTTTTCAGGTTTATTTATTTTGAGGACGTTCGTCCATACGTTCGTTTTAACGAACGGTTTTCGTTGTTTAGCCACAGACAGCGAACGTTCGTTCGTTAGCATGTTCGTCCGTTTTTCTTTTTCTCGAATTTTTCGTGATTATTTTCGATCATGATTTTAGATCTGATTTTCGTTTTAATTTAACTCTTCGCTCGTTTATCAGAATCAGGCGATTCAAGCGCCTAGAGTTTTGTCTTGAAACCCTCTTTCCGTTTAACCAACTCAAACAAGTTTTTGCTACTGTAAAATTTGACTTAAGTCCAGATTAGTAAACGAAGCTTGTTTCTTTCTCTGTTTGAGTTTCGTTGCTTCGCTTGATTTGATTCTTTTTGCAAACCATAGTTCTTTAGTTGTACTTTCTGGTTAGATCTCTTATTTGAGTTTTACATGTGCATTACATGAGTGCTTATTGTATGCTTGTTTGTTTGCGATAGAGTACCCAGAGTGCGCCGCTTGCTACTACGAGTCTCTAGGTTTCACGGATCATCAGCAAGGCAAGTAAGACTTTGATCATACCTCTTTACTACCCAGTTTTATTGCATTAGATCAATCCTCAAACAATTGCATGATTAGGATCTGATTAATATGTGGGGTTTGGGGAAGTAGATGAGGTAGTACCTATTACCTTTTTTATTTATCAAACCTTTGGGAGTTACTTCTGCATTTGCTTATATTGCTATGCTATGCTAGTAGATGTGGATTGGTGAGTGTATACATGACAGATGTGAGATTGTTAATTAATGGTTTACTTAAGGTGGCAACTTTAATACACATCGGGGTGGATTGAGGCACCTGGGGAACCCAGTGTTGCCTATATTTTTGGAAATTCCGGGGTTTCGTATGATTTTCCTATGGACCGCCACCCAGGCTCAAAGGGATCATGAGATTATTCATGCTAGAAACTTCCGTGTGCAGCCACAAGCTATTATGGGCTCTAACATAGTTGATTAAGTTGTGTGAGCTCTTGAAGTGGTAGACTAGCAGATGTAGTGGGTTGTAGGTGGTACTGTCTACCCGAAGTAGAGAGTTAATGCTTCCGAAAGACCGTGCCTCGTTCATCCGTTTCTCAAACACCATGTAGTGCGAGAAATCCAATGGAGGAGATGGGGTATTGTGGGGAAAAGTGTGCAAACCTCTACAGAGTGTACAAACTAATCATGGTTAGCCGTGTCCCCGGTTATGGACATCTTGAGTATCTGGTTCTTTGGATTATCATGTTGATCTCATCATGTTACTTAATTTAATTTTGTTGGGTTAATGATGATGCTTAATTGGGATTGAGTTGGAGGAACCTTCTCAATGTTTAACAACCACCGTGATAGTTAAATAAAATCTATTCCTTTGCAGTAGGGAAAAACTGGCTTTATGCAAAATTGTAACCATAGAGCTTCCCTCCAGCCACATATTGCATGTAATGATAGCCTTATTCTGCTCATTACTCTCTATGTGTTACATTGCCAGCATATTCCATGTGCTGACCCATTTTCGGGCTCCAACGTTCATGTTGCAGACTTTTCAAACGACGAGTAAGGTGCCTTAGGTCGTGGTCTTATACTCAGTGATGCCGTTGGAGTTGATGGACTCGCTTTATCTTCCAAGCCTTCCGCTGTTATCGTTATTAGATCGCCTTTTAATCCATATTTATTTTATTAAGTTCTCTCTTGAGACAATCGATGTAATAAGTGTGTGATTGCTACTCTGTTATAAACCCTTCAAGTACTGTGCGTGTCAGCATTACCAATCCAGGGATAACACTAATGCACAGAGATCCGACTGTTTGAGGTCTGGTCGCTACAACTTTGAGGTGGTGTCGTAGC
The DNA here is from genome assembly GCF_002162155.2 of Triticum dicoccoides. NCBI lineage: Eukaryota > Viridiplantae > Streptophyta > Magnoliopsida > Poales > Poaceae > Triticum > Triticum dicoccoides. Next base: position 725,457,001 of record NC_041393.1, on the reverse strand, counting down.
CTACAATAATCTCTTCGTCTATTCTTCGCTATTAGGTCTTTGGAGTGACTCTTTGTTGCACATTGAGGGATTGTTATATGATCCAACTATGTTATCATTGTTGAGAGAACTTGCAGTAGTCAAAGTATGAATTCTAGACCATACAATTTACCATTGTATTGGGTGTGTTGGGGACACAAGAGACTCTTTGTTATTTGGTTGTTGGGTTGTTTGAGAGAGACCATCTTCATCATACGCCTCCCATGGATTAATAAACCTTTGGTCATCCACTTGAGAGAAATCTATCTATTATATAATTAAAACAGAAGTAAAAGAAGCCATCACGTTCATCCACATAGATTAAATTATCCTAGCCATTATTTTCTTATATTAACGGCTCAGATTTAAAACTGTTATGTTACATATAGACATTGTCATAAACTAAGAATTAGACTGTCACATACAAATAATTAAAACAGAAGTAAAAGAAGCTATCACGTTCATCCACATAGATTAAATTATCCTAGCCATTATTTTCTTATATTAACGGCTTAGATTTAAAACTGTTACGTTACATATAGACATTGTCATAAACTAAGAATTAGACCGTCACATACAAATACTCCGGGCACGTAATTGGAGTGGTTCAGATTTTGACAAGATAAAACAACTAACTTGGAAGGAGCGTTCAGATTTCACAAGAAAAAAAAATATAATTAGGAAGGAGTCAACCGAAGATAAAATAGCTTGCATCAGCGTATGTGCATAGGACTCTCAAAACCAAGGCAAAGGACAGGGATACAGCGCGAGAAAACGAGACGGGAAGCACTAGGATTCGTATTAGACGCGGCCAGCCAACCCAACTAAAAAAATTATACGGCCGGCTATGTGACGTGAAAACCGGAAGCAATCCGGTTTGGGCATGACATGCATGTAATTAATGCCATCATTACCCGAGAAGCCAACGCATTGGTGTATGTTTACTTAGTCCTTTAAAATTTCTACCCGAAGTCCAAACTATGCGAACGATATACCCCTTCTTACTGGCGTGAAAAAAAAGAAATTGTCATTCATTGGACGCTACAATGGCCGATGAAATAAGTAATGATTTTAAGTTGTATTTGTTGCTTTTTTAATCTTATTAAGAAAATGCACTACAGAATAAAAAATGCTTAACCGAGGACTTAAGAAAATCATATGTATGTATGGACCAGCCCAAGACGTCACCGAGAATGTTGAATAATTTTAAGTCATATTAATTGATTCTTCATTATACCAGCTACTACCTAGAATCGTAATAGCTAGCCTATAGGTGAGGCGTTTTGGCTTTACAGCTCGATGGAACTCGAAATTTTTGAAAAATCAAGAATCAATCTTTTATGTTTCCAAAAAACAAAAAAAATACATATGTACTTATACATGCATAGTAGACGCGTGTAAAAATTGCATTATAAAATAGGTTGTATGTGGTCTATATAGAAAAACAAAATCACGTACATGATTTTGTTACTTTTAGCTAGCCTACGGGTGAGGAGTTTTTGCTTTACAGCTCGATGGAACTCGAAAGTTTTGAAAAATCAAGAATCAATC
>NC_041393.1:725447825-725454992 GCF_002162155.2 Triticum dicoccoides | reverse complement strand
TGTAAAAATTTCATTATAAAATAGGTTGTATGTGGTCTATATACAAAAACAAAATCACGTACATGATTTTGTTACTTTTAGCTAGCCTACGGGTGAGGAGTTTTGGCTTTACAGCTCGATGGAACTCGAAATTTTTGAAAAACCAAGAGTCAATCGTTTAAAGATTCCAAAAACCAAAAAAAAAATACATAAGCACTTATACATGCATAGTAGACGCGTGCAAAATTTTCATTATAAAATAGGTTGTATGTGGTCTATATAGAAAAACAAAATCACGTACATGATTTTGTTACTTTTAGCTAGCCTACGGGTGAGGAGTTTGGCTTTACAGCTTGATGGAACTCGAAATTTTTGAAAAACCAAGAGTCAATCGTTTAAAAATTCCAAAAAACAAAAAAATACATAAGTACTTATACATGCATAGTAGACACGTGCAAAATTTCATTATTAAATAGGTTGTATGTGGTCTATGTAAAAAAACAAAATCACGTACTTTTATATAAGTGAATAGTACATGTGCTATAATTACATGATTTTGCTACTTTTCTGTAGATCGCATATAATAATGTTTTCGCCATCAAACAGACGAACAAGTATTATACATCCATGGGTATGTTTGTTTTATTTAAAAAATGAAACCTAAACTTTTGAAAAAAAAAATTCAAATTTCAAGTTCTATGGAGATCAAGCTTCATTAGCAACTACTCCTAGGCTACACAAACATACATGCATGCGTTTTAGAGATATAAGCTTTTTTGCGGGGTATATGCAGATTATTAACTTTCTAGATGGAATATATATCATGCATGCGTGTACGATCACTTGGCTGTGAAGTAACTGCACATTTCTTACATAGATGTTAAGTGCGTTGGACTTTTTGTTATAAGATCCATTTGATTAGGAAAGAATGCTTATGTAGTGTCCGGATAGAATTTAGAACATCGTCTAATGGCTATAATAAAGGTCTACCAAATGAATTTACTCTTTTGTTTTTTTTTCATTTTTATGATATTTTCTAGAATATTTTTCTTTTCACTATCTGGGCGACCCAGACAATTTATAAGAATACATACCAATATTTTTTTCAGTTACTTAGACTTAGATGGTCAGGCTACACAAACAATTAGAGTGAGAGGATATTGTCATGAGCATTTAGTAGTATGCATGGAAGATCAACATCCATAAATATCGTGCTATCTAGAAACAATATTTACTTCAAACAGTGATGATGTACATAGAGCAAGATAACATAATATTTACGCATTTAGTAATTGATGAAATGGCTTGGCATGGTAGGGAGCTAACATTAGTGCCATTATTCACTTTTTGTCATGCAGGTGTCGATGACTTTAACGGCAATAATATATTTACTAAAAATATCTCACATGTAGTTTGATCATGTTTTCTTAGGACACGTGCACACATTGCAAGTAAAATATTTTTTTAAATGATCTATCAAGGGGGGCTGACAAACAACAGTGGAAGAGAGAAATCCGAAGATTTGTATGGAATTATATGTCATTGCATGGCAGAATGCCAATTTTTATCACAGACCAATTAAAAAATAATGCAGTCAAAAACATAATTCCAAAACATTATCTCTTTTTGGATATGCATATTTTGGCCTTCTTAATATCACTTAACTACCAGTAAACAAATATTAGTGGAGATGATCTTTTACTAAATATAACAATTAGTGAATGGCACTATCAAATGATGTGGAAGCATATTACATGGATATGACGATATATTACAGTGTGCTAATAGATAGTGGTGGAAAATATGCCAATGTATGGCTGCAAGTCGTCAGTGTTTTCATTTTATCGTAAAATTTCGAAACGAATATTTGGTGCAAAGATAAATGAGCATGGATAAAAAGGTGAAACCGTGAAATCTAGAGATTAGTACCAAAGCCCATGGTTTGGCATAGTGGGATACATGTATTGGTTCTTTTGATATTTCATTGTGGGACAACGTATCATTAGCAACAACTTTATAGTAAATATAGCAAAGATTAATCATTTTATAATACTATACATTTTAGTTATATATTTTTATATAAATACATATATAGGAATAGATTGAATGAACAAACATGCATAGAGCAAAACCAGCAAAAATAGATAAAGTTGTAAAGGAAGTCTAGCCGCGCAAATGCGCGGGTCACCCAACTAGTTTTCTACTATCCTACAAACCTCTGCACTTGGAGGCCCAACAATGTCTACAAGAAGAAGGTTGTGTCGTAGACATCAGTTGCCAGTCGTCGGCTTTAGCCCCCATGTAGATTCTACAGGGGTGTTCTACATAACTCATGACCACACTTTATCCAACGTCTTGGTCCGTAAAGGAGGTGTCCGTGGTGAACCAGGCAATCAGACTATGCGGTTTTATTACCTTCACTTAGCCATAGGAGTTTTAAACAATGAGCTAAGTACTAGCCCCTGGTGTGTGTGCGGCTATCCGAACTGCCGTGCCTTTTCCACGTGGCTGGACGAAGACCAGCCCTTCTTATAACACGGTGTGAATCGCTAATGATTTGTAGTATAATACTAATAGGCAGATCGCCGACCAGTTCTCGCTTATCATGACAATCAGTTTTTTGTTTTCTCTACTGAGGTACTTGACCCGACGAACCAGAAATAGAATCGTAGTAGTTCTCCCTTTACTACCTTAGCCGAACCAATGGAACTTAAGGTTGTAAACACATGAGTTGGGCAACCCAATTATGGACCAAAGACATGTTCTGGAGCCGATGCATATAATGCAATATCCGGGACGCCGAAGATTTCCCTATAGGTGTTCGGACTTAAAATGTGCAGGGCCGAATACAGCCCCAAGTGTTAAGGCCGGATTAAAGCACGTTTGGCAGTCTGACGTAGGGAGGGAATACATATGATAATATACAATGAATGAGTTCCAAAGAAAAAGTGGTAATCAACTGCTTCCTTTATACCCTGATTAATACGTCGAGACATGTTGTTACAGATAATGCCATGAATATCGAGGCCACGTTACATGCCAAAAGTTTACACAAGGGAAAGGTTTACACAGGGCCTAAAAGTAGTGGTTTGAAGATCCCAATGGTGCCCTGTCGCACGTCTGCTCTGTTTCCCCTTGGTATGGAGTCCTTTAAGAGGAGGAGTTGATGGTCATCTGCAAAGAAGACGGACCTAGAGAGGAGTCCCCATACCGCCGTAGTTCAGGTCGGTTCTTTAACGAACTTATAGTTGAAGAATATTTAATGTTCGAATAGGGTCAAGCCGTACTATAGACCTTTTCCATAGTGTGCCTCCGGCGCTGCCCAAGGTATTTTGAGTGCGTGATTATGTACGTGTGGTGCGTATGCCGCAACCTTATGGGGCAGTCGGCAGAGGATAAACTGCTATTCAAGCTCTAGATCCATTGAGCTATCGCACTGTGATGCGAATCAGACTCTCTTAGCAATGTCATGGGTCTTGATGATAGATAAGTTGTTCGGCTTAATGAGGCCGCTCTGTACCTCGGCTGCTAGGGCCGCGGTGTGCTCCTCAGTACGGGTAGCGCCCCATGTTTCCATTTACTGTGATGATGTCGCGCAGTCCAGGCATTTTGATCTTCAAGTAAGCATAGTGCGGGACTACATTAAAGGTGGCGAAAGCAGTTCGTCCAAGCAATGCATGATAACCACTGCGAAAAGGGACGATGTTGAAGATCAATTATTCACTTCGGAAGTTGTCTGGATAGCTGAATACTACTTCCAGTATTAAGGAGCCCCTCTAGCGGGCCTCTACACCGGGTATCACTTCTTTAAAGGTAGTGTTACTAGGCTTGATTCTTGATGGATCGATACCCATTTTACGGACAGTATCTTGATAGATCAAGTTGAGGCTGCTACTGTCGTCCATAAGGACTCTAGTGAGATGGTATCCGTCGATTAGAGGATCGAGTATCAGGGCTACCAAACCTCTGTCACAGATACTATTCGGGTGGTCCCTACGATCAAAGGTGATCGGGCAAGCCGACCATGGGTTCAATTTTGGGGCTACGAGCTCTACAGCGTCGACGTCACTTGATGCGTGCTTGCGCTCCCTCTTGGGGATGTGGGTGACATAGATCATGTTCACCGCTTACACCTCGGGAGGAAACTGCTTCTGTCCCCCAGTGTTCGGCTGACAGTGCTCATCATCATCCTCGCTTGGAGGTCCTTTCCCCTAATGTTCGGTATTTAATTTACTAGCCTGCTTGAAAACCCAGCAATTTATGTGGTTGGCAGGTTTGACAGGGGTGCCATGAATCTGGCAAGGTCTCTCTAGTATTTTGTACAAGTTGGATGGACCGTCCCTATTGCCTTTGAACGGCTTCTTCCGTCGATCGGGTTTGGAACTGATGAATCCGGTATTTACTGTCGCATCTTCTGTTTTGTCGTTATTGTTCCGACGCTTGTTTTTGTTGCGTCGTGGTCTACCATTGTTGTCAAGTGCTGGGGTCGCTGGACCTGTTACTTTTACGAGCCAACCAGCTATCTTCGCATGCACAGAAGCGGGTCATGAGTGTTGTAAGAGCTGCCATGGTCTTCGGGTTTTCCTGCCCGAGGTGTCGGGCGAGCCATTCTTCACGGACGCTATGTTTGAAGGCTACTCAGGCTTCGACATCTGATCATTCCATGATTTGTTTCTTTTTAATTAGGGACCGATTCCAAATTTTATGAGCTGACTCTCCGGGTTACTAGACTATGTGACTTACATAACTGCAGGATGCTGCTAGCACGACACTACGATTAGAGACCCTTCAAGAAACTGTGTGCGATGCAATAATCGCAAACTGTGGTGTCAGAGAACCGTCAAAAATGTCCAAAACGTTTGCGATGACCGATGCATCAAACACGGTTCAGATTTTAGTTGCATGTGCGATGCAGGGCATACAGTTGATTCAGTCGAACTATTTGTGATGAGGAAGAACAACTGAAACGGGCAGCCATATCAATGTGTTTGCGATATACGGCATATAGTTCACTCCGATGAACCGTTTGCAATGATTGAGGTGAAAACAAATGATTCAGCGCAACAAGATGTGTGTGATACCCGGCAAACAGGTCAGTAATCAAAATTGTGTGCGATTATTATAGATAGCCCATACGGTCTTTTTTTGTGAATTGTGTCTTCGTCAAGGCACACAGTTCAAGAAACCAATCTGTGGGCCATAATGTAGAAGATCTCTGTCGAATACATAGTACTAACCGTCTACGATGAGATTGACAGGATAAACATAGATATATACAGTATGCTTAATTTAATACTTCTTCTTCATGTTGTTGTTGTTGGATGGCCCCGCGATATCGTCTTGGCGAGGATGCTTCTTGCCGCTGACCGTTTGCTTTTCATCGCCGCCGCTATCGTCATCGTCGTTGCTGTCGTCATCGTCCTCCTCCTCGTCCGACCATTCCTCCTCCTCATCATCATCATCCCGATCTTCTTCGTCCGCCGACGGCTCCTCATCCATCTGGTTGTCGTCTGACGACTCCGAAGGTGGCATCCCTTCCATGAACCAGATATAATTGAGGTCTGGGCTCGACGCCGGACTCATGGAAGACGAGCGGGATGATTCTGATGTTGACCTACCATTGGGCGCCAGACTGCTGGCCGAACTGTCGTCCTTGTTGTCACTCGACATGGCTGCAGAGTGTGTGCAAGTGTGTAGCATGGCCTGTCGGGGATGATGAAGATGGTGGACACTTAAGCGGGGTATGCAGAGAAGAGGAACTGCCAATTGATGCGGGGGTTGATGTATTATCTAACCGCAATTATTTGTACCTAGTCGCTCCAAATTCCCGGGGTTGCGCAGGACTCCTATTGGCCATTTGGTCGGTTTCCTTTTTTAGGAAAAAAACAAGGAACGAGTTTTGGGATAATGCACCGGTAATGGTACGAATGGAGTAGGACAGTTGGCAAGCAATACGTTGAGCTCTTCTTATTGATAAAGCCAGTAATAATCAAACTAGAAAAGAAAAGAAAAAAGACAAAGAAAAATATCTGCATGAATCTTCGTGTAACATCAATGTCATAGGAGTACCTAGATGTGCATTATTTAGAGCACATCTAGATGTGCTTTAGCAATACTGTCAAACAAAACCCCTAATCATCATTGCAAACAGCGCATAGAACATGGCTAATGCGACAACCACAACTACACATGCTAGTTCCTTCTTGTCTCTTGCTTTCATCTATTGCATGTGATTGATTCTTTCTTGCTTCACCGTACTGATCGTACATTCCATATCAACCAGGTTCTTCTTCAGCTTAATGTTATCTTCTGCGAGCTTAGTGATAACACTCCAAGCCCTGTGATGCCATTCTTCATCCAACCAGTTAACAAAGGCACAAGCCTTATATCCCTGCCGATGTTAAATAGTATTCAGGATGAGCGGTGGCATTAACTCAAGTAAAATGATGAACTTAGCACTAACCTCTAAGGGGCAACTGAGAAACCGCCTGCCAATGTTGAATCCCTCCGTGCATACACGTCGAGCGGGAGTGTGCCCGTGCAAACAACTTAGCTTTTGGTACTTCTCGACGGTGCAAAACTCGGAGTCGAACTCGTGTTGCGTGAGTCTGGATTCATGCTCCGGATCTGGCGGCAGATCGCTTTCCTAGAGGGGGGATTCAATTCAGGGCAGATTCAGCAAGGAGCTACCACTACAAAAAAAAGACACATCCATGACATTTTGGGCCGAACGAATTTTTTTTCTGTCATACATATGACACTTCTATAACGATAATAGTGACAAAACCCGGTATCATCATTGATGACAAAAAATCATGACAGAAAATGGGCTTTTCATCCTGGGCGGGGCGGAGACGCAGCTGCATGACATTCTTTGGGCCGTCCATCACGGAAAAAACCGTGGTAGAAGCGAGGGGGAGGAAAATTTCGGGGAGTTGCCGGTTACGGTGGGAGGTCGGGGGCGGAGCGATGCGTGTTTCTCTCGTACGTACGTGCGTGTGTGCGAGGCGTTGGCTCTAACTAAAGCCGAGCGAGGCGTTGGGCTCTAACTGAACCCGAGCGATTGCACTGCAGGCTACGCGTTACTGAACCCGAGCGATTGATCGATGGCTGTTAACTGAACCCGATGGAGCGATTCCTTCGCTACTGCTGCTAACTGAAGCCGATCGATGCTGCCTCTGGGATGAA
>NC_041393.1:725441520-725447534 GCF_002162155.2 Triticum dicoccoides | reverse complement strand
AGTGAGCGGTGGCGTTGCCTCTGGATGAACAGGAACCTGTGGTGTGGAGGGCTGGATGAACAGTAGACGGTGGAGGAGTGGCCATGGAGGGGTGGTTGAACAGGACCCCATCGTGTGGAGGGCTGGATGAACAGTAGACGGTGGAGGGGTGCCCGTGGAGGGGTCGTTGAACAGTAGCCGGTGGAGTAGCGCGCAGTTGAGGCTGGATGAACAGGAGCCCGTGGAGGCTGGAGGAGGTCGACGGTAGCCCGTGGAGGCTGGAGGAGGTCAACGGTGGAGAAGAACAGTATCCCGTGGAGTCCCGTTTTGCGGTACGCCACACCCCTGCCGATGAACAGGACCCCCGTTTCGACCGTAGGAGGTCCGTTTCGTCCGTTTTCCAGTACGCCACACCCCTCCCGATCAATAGGACCCCCGTTTCGACCGTAGGAGGTCTGTTTCTTCCGTTTTGTGATACGCCACACCCCTCCCGATCAACAGGACCCCAGTTTCGACCGTAGGACGTCCATTTCCTCCGTTCCACGGTACGCCACACCCCTCCCGATCAACAGGACCCCCGTTTCGACCGTAGGAGGTCCTTTTCCTCCGTTTTGCGGTACGCCAGGCCCCTCCCGATCAACAGGACCCCATTTCGAACGTGGCGGGTCGAACACAAGGCCGTTTCCTCCGTTGTGCGGTACGCCAGGCCTCGTTTCCATCGCCTGTTCCGTCCAAGCCCTCCCGATGAACATGACCACGCATTCCGTTCTGACCCAGCCGGTTGGCTCCCCATGAACACGACGACGACGCTGTTTCTCCGTTCCGACCCAGCCATGTACATATGCGCGAGTAGGCGTTCGAGACCCTGCCCGTATGTACGAACGTGGCCATATTTTCTTTCTTGCACCCTCGCCGCTGTACGTAAGTGTACATGCTACGTGCGCGCCTCTACTACGACACGTGCGCGCCTCTACATCTACGACACGTGCGCGCCTCTACATCGACCAGTATGTACGTACACGTTCGCGACCAGAATGACAATGCTACGTACGCTTCGACAAGGTGGGTCGCGACTGTCAGGCACTTCCTTGCGTGCGAAATGTAGCTGGTGGGTCCCAGCAGTCAGGGGGGCAAATCAATTTTTTTTGCCCGGATGCACTTCCTTGCGTGCGAAGGTGTAGCTGGTGGGTCCCAGTAGTCAGGGGGGAAACGTTTTTTCGTGAAATATGGTGGCCCGTCCAGTGGGTCCCCGCTGTCAGGTGGAGGAAGAATTATTTTGTGCGTAATCAGGAGGCACTTCCTTGCTACAGCCGTGGACCCAGCTGTCAGCCTCTCCACGTACAGTTCACGTCCGATGGAAGCCGTTCCTTGACCACGTTGACCACGCCGCCCCGAGAGCACCAGGGCGGTGGACGACGGCGAGGCCTAGGAAGGGGACGACGCGGAGCTGGGGAAGACGCGGCAGTGGATGCCCACGCGTAGAGGAGTACGAGGGTTCACTGGTTCATTGTGGTGTGAGGCTGCCGTCGCCGCAGAATAACAGGGGGTGTGGGTGAGTGGACGGATGGCCTGGCCAGCGGTGGGAGTAGTAGGGGCGGTGAGGCCTCCGCCGCATCGCAGCCGGCCACGGGAGGCAGGAGCACGAGGCACGACCGGCGCTGGTTTGGGCGGCTGGAGCAAGAAGACCAGAGGTTGAAGAAGCACCACGGCCGTTGGATGGACATCGTACGGTCACTGGAGCTAGAATCGTGCATATTGACTAAGTTGACAAAGCCCTCCGTCCCCGTCAACTTACGTGCGAAGATATACTGGGTCCTAGCTAACAGGGGGAGTATTCATTTTTTTTGTGCGAAATAAGGAGGCACTTCCATGCGTGCGAAGATATAGCTGGTGGGTCCAAGCTGTCAGCGGCGCTAACATTTTTTCACGAAATAATGAGGCCCTTTCGGTGGGTCCCCGATGTCAAGTAGACGAATCATTATTTTGCACGTAATAAGAAGGCGTTTCCTTGCGTGCGGCCGTGGACCCAGTTGTCGGCCTGTCCACGTACAGTCCACTTCAGATGCATGTCGGTCGTTGACCACATTGACCAGACCGCGCCGAGAGCACCAGGGCGGTGGACGACAGCGAGGCCTAGGAAGGGAACGACATGGAGGCAGGGAAGACTCAGCAGTTGTTTCCCACGCGGAGGGGAGTACGACTGAACGAGGGTTTACTGGTTCATCTGCCGTCGCTGGAGAATAACAACAGGTGTGGGTGAGTAGAGGGATGGCTAGGCCAGCAATGGGAGTACAGTGGGGCGGTGAGCCCTGCGCGGCAGCACAGCCGGCCGCGGGGAGGAGGGAGCAGGCAGTCCCGCCGGCGCTTGTTTGAGCGGCTGGAGCAGGAAGAGCAGCGATTGAAGAAGCACGACGGTCGTTGGATGGCCATCCAACAGTCACTGCTTGTGCGTCAACCTTTTTTTAGGAAAGCCTCAAATCTGTGGAAAACAGCATACAGCCCATCTGCCATTATTTCTAATAATTTACAGCCCATTTGCTAATTCTTAAGTTTTTTTGAGCCCATATTCTTTTTGTTAGCATTACAGCCCATATTGTGGCCACGGTTAATTTTTTTTGCATATTTCGGTGCGGTCCGAACTGTTTTTTAATCCCGAAATTTCGACTCACATTCAAACTGATTTTAAAAATAAATGTATATCAATATAAAATCCAAAAAATTATCCACACATAAAAATAAATGTAATTTAAAATCTCGAAATGAAAAAAATATATTTGAAACTAATTTCCGGTTTGATGTGTTTTAAAAATGTACAGCCCATTTCTCATTACTGATAGGCCATTTTCTCGGACAGCCGAATGAAGCTCTCCTCGTCTTGAAAGATTTGCAGCCCAACAGGCCTGACAAAGCGACTTACTTGGCAAATCACAAAAAAACTGGGCTGTGGCCTTGGACCCAGCTGTCAGCCTCTACACGTACAGTACTCTTCCGATGGAAGTCAGTCGTTGACCACATTGACCACGCCGCAGTGGATGCCCACGCGGAGAGGAGTACGAGGGTTCACTGGTTCGGCTGCGGCGTGAGGCTGCTGTCGCCGCAGAATAACATGGGATGTGGGTGAGTAGAGGGATACCCTGGGCGAGCGGTGGGAATAGTAGGGGGCGGTGAGGCCTCCGCGACATCACAGCTGGCCACGAGAGGCAGGAGCACGCGGCACGACCGGCGCTGCTTTGGGCGGCTGGAGCAATAAGACTAGAGGTTGAAGAAGCACTATGGCCGTTGGATGGACATCGTACGGTCACTGGAGCTAGAATCGTTCATATTGACTAAGTTGACAAAGCCCTCCGTCCTCGTCAACTTAGTAGGCCCACAAGTCAGCCACCCACTATGGTTGGTCCCAGCTAGTAGGGGGTATTCATTTTTTGGTGCGTAATAAGGAGGCACTTCCTTGCATGCGAAGATATAGCTTGTGGGTCCGACCTGCTAGCGGGGGGATGTTTTTTTCGCGAAATACAAAATCCCTTCCCACGTACAGTGCACGTACAGTGCGTAATAAGGAGGAACTTTCCTTGTGTGCGACCATGGACCTCATGGGTCCCAGCCGCCAGGCTCTCCACGTACAGTCCTCTTCCGATGAATCTCGTATGTTGACCACGCCGCGCCGTGCGCACCGAGGCGGTGGATGACGGCAAGGCCCCAGACTGGAATGACCCGGAGATGGGGAAGACGCGGCAGTGGAGTCGCAGACGGAGAAGAGTGGGAAACTTGGCTGGTTCGGGTGCGGGGTGGGCCTACACTCGGTAGAGAATAACAGGAGGTGCGGAGTGAAGGGATGGCATGGCCCTCGGCGGGGTAGCGTTTCGCTGAGGAGAGCAAAACAACGCCGCTGGACGCCGAAGGCTGGAGCAGGCGGTTCTGGGAGCACTGGGGGAAGAAGACGAGAGATTGAAGAAGAATGTCGGCCCTTGGATGTAAATCCAACGCCTTCTTAGGCTTCGACCTACTGGCCCACATGTCAGCCAGTCCATTTGTTTTTTAGTCCATTTGGTGGGCTGGGTGAAACAATGATGTAGCATCTATGCAGCCTGTTTAAATCTCATTTGCATTTTTCTCGAAATTCGCGGACTTGCTGGGCTGGGTGAAAATATCATGTTGGGCTAGACGGAGAAATGTTATAACAACATAAACACATGATTGCACGTCAGTAAAATCTTTGCAAGCTTATGTACGCAATCACTAGGAGTTAACTTGGCAAGTTATATATAAACAATTATTATTAGTATTTTGTAAGAACTTTCAACTTACGAAATAAAATATCATTTTAATTTGATGAGTTAATAGTACGTGGGGTATTATTATTTTTTAGGCTAGATGTGGGACAGTTGAGTTGGTTCTAGGGGAAAGTACTGGGAGAAAACTCAGTTTACATCGAAAAAGAAAGTGGTAGAAAATTCAGAGACCTGCTGGGTCCACCTGAGGAGAGGAATATGTTGGGAGGAAGGAGATTCAAAGCACGGCAGCCGAGTGAACTAGTTTTTTTTACGGACAAGTGAACTAGTTTACATACATTAGCAAATAGCCACTAAAAAAGCAATCAGGTTAATGGGTTCTTAAAAGAAATATTTCAGACAAAATAGATAATTACGACACATACGCTAATGCATGAAACACTCAGATGATAAAGGTGCTTATAAACAGATAAAGTACAACATCTAGACATTCCTGGCATGCTTGATCATGACGCTGCGGCTGTCCGTGTACTCGTCGGTTACGGGAAGCAGACACGCCCTCATGTCCAAGATCTGCCTGTACATGTCGTAGCATGTGTATGCGTCCTTGGCCACGTAGGTTATTTAGGCTAGATTCAGAGGTACCTCCCACGTGTTCAGGTCATCTTCTTTCATGTTGGCGTATCAGGGGTCGATGATGGTCTCAGTGAGGTCAACCACGGAGTCCTTCTCCTGCCCGTTGCTGATGATCTTGTATTGCTTCTAGATGTCGACAAGCATGTTGCACCAGATGCCCGAAGCGCCGCGTTCTTCCTTCTCTCCACCGTAGCGAAGGTGCAGTCGGCGCTGCCGATAAAACGAGCGAATGCTCCAGAACCTGGTGCAGCCATAGGACTGAGGCGAGGCAGAGCTTCACCGAGTCCGTATCGTTGGTGTACAGCACATTCAACTTGGTGCCGCCATAGGACTGAACGGCGAACTAACTCCTTGCTGAAGTCCATATCCAGCAGGCTCACCCCTCGGATCGCCATTGGAGCCTCTTCGAGTGAACGAGTGTGTAGGCGGCGGCAGCAGTTCGTTTTTCAGCTCTTAGGGAACTGGATTCAACAGTAAGTTGAGTGTGTACAGGAGACAACAGTTACTACCCCTCCCTCGTCCGCTGCATGCCCGGCAGAAGATGCACCCTCGGCGCATTCAAACGCCTCCATTAAGAAACCTACTCCGGCCACACGTCGGTTCACGAGTGGGTCTGTATTGGTACTGTAATAACAGGAGTTAGTGGTCACTTTACTTAAATTTAATTAGCTTTAATAGAAATTTATTCTTAAAACAAGCAATGCATTGGCTCGTTCTATCAGTGCCACGGGATCAACATGCACAACAATTAGAATTATTATTCTCAGGACGCACACGATCAGCACATTTGTCGCACTTTCACAAAGATAATACTACCAAGTTTGAACTGTTTGTTATGGTTGCTGTCCTCTGCATCATCATGCCGTGTTTCCCAGCTTGCAAGATTCAGAACCAACAAATAAGATCCAAATAATAAGTACAACAAAGATGCCTACACATCTCATTGATTCCCAGCTTGCAAGATTCAGAACCAACAAATAAGATCCAAATAATAAGTACAACAACGATGCCTACACATCTCATTGATTCCCAGCTTGCAAGATTTAGAACCAACAAATAAGATCCAAATAATAAGTACAACAAAGATGCCTACACATCTCATTGATTCCCAGCTTGCAAGATTCAGAACCAACAAATAAGATTCAAATAATAAGTACAACAAAGATGCCT
>NC_041393.1:725413662-725441114 GCF_002162155.2 Triticum dicoccoides | reverse complement strand
AAAGATGCCTACACATCTCATTGATTCCCAGCTTGCAAGATTTAGAACCAACAAATAAGATCCAAATAATAAGTACAACAAAGATGCCTACACATCTCATTGATTCCCAGCTTGCAAGATTCAGAACCAACAAATAAGATTCAAATAATAAGTACAACAAAGATGCCTACACATCTCATTGATTCCCAGCTTGCAAGATTCAGAACCAACCCATTAGAGCCTTTTGATAAAGTGAATATCAGGATTAAATCCATCTTGGCTAGCCATGTCATACAATCGAAGAACTTGGCGAATGCTCTTGACCGTCACAACATCTGTAGTTGAGTATTCCCGTTTGCACAGCATGTTTGCACAGCACAAACAAGGAGACAGGAAAGCATGATTTCACTTTAATAGCGGCCTCCTTGAACTCAACCTACAGGTCCTCTAGGATGAGGTCTGCCTGGAGTTCCATGATTCAATTCATGCGCCTTTTTCTGCGGTTCACCTGAAATGAAGCAAAGATTGCATCATTCAGCTAGCAAGAAGTACTTGCTCTTGTGAGCTGGCAGGTTCTTATTTAGTAGTTGCACTAAAATTGAGGAACATTAAGGTTGGCTGTCCGGCTCATGTAAGGTGCAACTATAATTTTCTTATCCTTTTGTGCAGTTCCATTAAAATAAAGTGCCATTGTGGCGACAGTGACGGCTCCATCTTGCAAAGGCTAATAAAATGTTGCACAAGATTACCCGCAGAACTTGACGGAGATTTTGGAAACTCCAATCACCATTTTGTGCAGTTCCACCAAAATTGAGAGATGTTGCCCACGTGACATTTTAGTTGAACTGCACAAGACACTCATTCCAAGTAAAGTGTTTTTTGTAGTTCACCAAAAGGTCACAATAGCAACAAGGTGAAATGGATATCCCTATCTGCACAAAATGATAGAAAGTAAACAGTTGCTGGTCAATAAGAATATACGAAACATATACAAAATGAAAAGAAGCATCTTAACTATGTTCATGGCAATCACGCAAGGACAGTAGAAATTTTTAAACGTCTGATATGCTTCATGTTACCAGAAGCATTACGATCAACAATCAGATTCCTCAGATATGGGATTACTTTAATGGTGGCATTGATTGTTTACCAGACACAATAAATCAACAGCAGCTAAAGAGTTGGTTTAAGGTCATGGGACCGTGGGGACACCAGGACACTCAGCAGCGTAAAGGAGCAACTTACTTATCATACTGGGGAAAACAGCAGGAGTGCCATTTGTAACACAGTATAATTGCATCTTATCACTGGAGGCATTAGATTAACAGTAACACTGACTAGACATGTCCCTAAGGTAACAGTGTGATCGCTTCATTTTACATGCGCCCTTACAGCAAAAGGTTGGTTTACCCGCAAAAAAAACCAGCAAAAGGTTGGGATAAGGGCATGCGACAGTGGACGCATCAGCACAATGTACCTACAAGGAGGCATAAAGTGGTGATGCCGAGCTTGTTCACGCTATGTGAGGGCAGCAAACCTAATCCTGGAGACCTTTTACTATGTGAGGGCAGCAAATCTAATCCTGGAGGCCTTTTACTATGTGAGGGCAGGAAATCTAATCCTGGAGACCTTTTACTATGTGAGGGCAGCAAATCTAATCCTGGAGACCTTTTACTATGTGATGGCAGCAAATCTAATCCTGGACATACTCTGTTAACTTGTCCACCAGCCGGTACATTCTATCCTTTTTTCAACCAATAATAGATCTGTTCCTTATCCAGTTTGTACTGCGTTTTCCCATTATTTCCCTTTTCAACCAAGAGACCGGTTGGGTATCCGGTCTCTACTAGTTTCACAATATTTTTTACCCTTTGAATCAAGTCCTAGATTCATGCTACAACTTTCCCCCCTTCCTTCGTTGTTTGAACAAAGCCCTAGATTTGAATGCATGAAGTAGCTTTACCTCTAATAATACTAAAAATTTAGGTGGCTTTGGAAGAGCTGATGGGAGTAGAAAAAGATGCACATGCAGACACGTGGGGAGCTGGGGCAGTAGAGCAAGGCCGCTTTCGAAGAACTTATACCTGAGGGTCGCCGGGATGTCGGCGGCGGCAGGTCGGATCTGCGGACAATACGGCACGGAGGAAGAAGGGTCGGAGGACCTCCCGAGCCGGCGCTGTGTCGCAGAGAACGGCACGGGCAGAGGATCGGGCCCCTCCGTAGCTGTGGGTTTCCTCCCTCGGCGGCGATGACCGCGTGAACGATGCACCTTTTAGTCCTATACACACACCGGCCGAAGGGATCCGGCCGGATCTGTGACCAGGGGTGAGCAGAGAGAAATGTCGCTACCGTTGTCTTGTTTATATCTGGAGAGGATGAGAGAATGAAGAGAGCAACCCTAGTAAAGCGAGCGCTCAGGCCCCTCCGTCCATATATAGTGGAGTGATTATATTTTTTCTCTCCACAACAAGCGTTTCAATTTCTGTACGTGGCATTAAAGAAAAGAAACTCTCTATTTAAGGTGACTACTCTACAACTCCTACTTACTACTACTATAGTACTACCTCCGTCCTAGTTTATAGGTAACTTTTATAGTTTGTGCCAAATTTTGACTAAAGATTTAACTAACAAAATGTTAATGCATGTCAAGAAAAATTATCTCATTGGATTCATATTTGAACATAGTTTTGAAAAATATAATGTTTGGTGACATGCGTGAACATTTTCTTAGTTTAATCTATGGTCAAAATTTGGCACGAAATACAATGGGGACCAATAAACCCGGACAGAGGTAGTATTGTTCACTTGTGCTCCCCGCCCCTCCATTCATTGAACAACCCCACGGGTGAATAAACATACAATAAGTACTGTATTTATATAGAATGAACAAGCTTGAACTATTTTCGTGTAGTTAAAAGTTGAGGGTGGGGCTTTTCCCAGGCAGTACGCGCGGCAGTTTTCGGGTAGGCAGTTTGACAGAGAGGCGAGGAGGGTGAGCGAGTGGGGCTGTGCGATTTGATGGCGCGTTACTGCTGGAAAGACTTGTGATATGACCACTCACTATAGTTATGAATTACTGGTGCTCCGACCGTGGTGATTGCCCCCTTCCGTTCCGCGCTCTAATCTGGTGCATGACACATCGACCCGGATGTTGGCTCTCCCATATGTCGGAGTAGGAAGAAGGAGCAAAGAATGATGCGGTATATACTAGTACTATACTACTCCCTCCGTTCCTAAATATAAGTCTTTGGAGAGATTTCACTATGGACTACATACGGAGAAAAATGAGTGAATCTACACATAAAATGCATCTATATACATCCGTATGTGGTCCACTGTGAAATATCTACGAAGACTTATATTTAGGAATGGAGGGAGTACTACTCAGGTCGGAGGAGTGTGAACCACGGCAGCCCAGTGAACCAGCAGTGCGAACCACAGTAGCCCAGTGAACCAGCAGTAGAAAACAATAATGTGGTGATATGGCCATAGAAAACAATGTGCTACGGTCCACACTGTAGCATGTACAGTAACACTCCTCTTTGTTTGGATCCCTGAGTTAGAGCTAGTTTGGGTTGAAATAGCCTCAAATTATCGAAACAAGAGGGGTTAGTTTGATCTAGTTTGCTCTAACCCAGCTAAAAAAACTAGCCCGGTGGAGAGGTTCTAATTGGGTTAGTTATCCTGGGCCCACTAAAAGAGAACAAAAAAATCTCACCTGCCCGCACCAGATCGCTCCCCAAAAAAAATCTCACCTGCCCGAACCAGATCGCTCCCCCCCTCCCGCACGACTCCTCTGTGTTCCCCATAGGGCCGCCCGCCCAAGCACCGCTCGCCCTCTCTCTCCTCCGGCCGCCCTCTCCTTCCGGCCTCCATCGCCCTACTCCACCCGCCCTCTCCCTCCGACCTTCGAACGTCGTCCCGCTTCCCCTTCACCAGTCGTTTTTCTCTCTCTGTCGTGCGTGGCGGCGGTGCATCTACCAGGGAGGTCGCGAGAGGGGTGAGTTTGTTCGTTCCTTCTCTGTCTCACAACCATATCATTGATTTTGCTTGCTCTAGCGCTAATTCTGATTTGGAAAAGTAGATCCTGATCAAACTTGCTATAGATTTGTGGTGCACGCATGGAATTGTTTGATGCTGCTTGAGGAGGTAATAAATCTTTCTAGAGGCCCAAAGATTCAGGTCACCTTTCTAGGTATTTCAATTTCAGGCTTGCATTATTTGTAGAGGCCCAAAGATTCAGTTCACCTTTCTTGGTATTTCAATTTCAGGCTTGCATTGTATCTAGAGGCACAAAGATTCAGTTCACCTTTCTAGGTATTTGAGTTTCAGGCTTGCATTATTTCTAGAGGCCCAAAGATTCAGTTCACCTTTCTAGGTATTTCATTTTCAGGCTTGCATTATTTCTTGAGGCCCAAAGATTCAGTTCACCTTTCTAGGTATTTCAGCTTCAGGCTTGCATTATTTCTAGAGGCCCAAACATTAAGTTCACCTTTCTAGGTATTTAAGTTTCAGGCTAGCATTATTTCTAGAGGCCCAAAGATTCAGTTCACCTTTCTAGGTATTTCAGTTTCAGGCTTGCATTATTTCTGGAGGCCCAAAGATTCAGTTCACCTTTCTAGGTATTTTAGTTACAGGCTTGCATTATTTATAGAGGCCCAAAGATTAAGTTCCCAGTCGGCGGCAAGCGGCCCTGCTACCCATGCCGGTGTCAACCTCAACTCGCAAGGGCCAGCGTCGGAGGGGTTCCCGGGGCTTGGGCTCTACAGAGCCTTCCTCCAGAGCGACGATGGCGAGCTCCTCCCTCAGTGCGTGAGGGGCTCCCAGCTCCCTCCCTATCATGAACAACTTCCATGATGAGTTAGCTCATTCTTTGTGTCATGAAGTGTTTTTTTATTTTGTGAAGCTTGATTGACGACTTGTATGTTTAAGTGGGATATCTCATTTGTATGGACAAAGTAAAAATTATCATGTTTTGCATGCTTGATTGTATAGATGGTTTGTCAATTGTGAGCGGGAGGAGGCCACAAAAGAGCCGGCCACACCAAGAGGGTTCCTGGATCCAAGGGACTTATTTTAGTCTGACTAAAAATAGGGTCCAAAGTAGTCAAATGATTGAGATAGAGCATTTATTGTCAATCTAACCTTGCCATCCATACACCTCTTTGGTTTAGAGTTAGTTCAGGGTTAGAATCTAACTCTAACCTCTAACTGTGTTAGAGTTCTCCTCGTCTCGGTTCATCGCCATCATACTTTCCCCATTCCTGTGTTTTCAGTATCCTGCAAATCAAAGAGGCCCTTTTTTCGGGGAAAATCAAAGAGGCCCTTAGACTGGTTTAGGTCCTTCCATTTTTTATAAACGTGTTATGTCCAAAATTTAATGAACGTGCTCCGGTTTCCATGAAAATAATCCGGTTTCATGCAGTAATTCATTGATTTATTTATTCTTCTGCGGGGGGTTTGCATGTAATTCGTGAGGTCTGAAATGTAAACTACCCCGGCATACGCTTCGAGTCGTGCATGCACTACGACCCAGATGCTCTATGTCCCACATGTCGGCAAATGGGAGCACGTGGAAATAGCCTAGGAGTACATATAGGAGGATAAATGCGTGAAAAATATGTACTGTGAAGCGTAGCCGCGGTTCGAAAAGTAGACATAAAGTGATGACAGCTATAGGCCGCACGCACCCAACTAGTGGTACTAGACATACGACTAATTTTTCCCTAAAAAAAAGAGGCACGAGTGCTTAGTACTCCTATTCTATAAACACGAGTCCCATCTGACAACAGCGTCCGTGCTACAGCTAGCCGTCCTCCCTCGTTTCTCTCTTCTACTCTCTAAGAGCATGGTTAATAATATAGCCAGCTGCTGGCTATATGATGTTGCCATGTCACATATAGTCAAGTTTATAGCCAACAAGTACAATAGCTAGATATAAATATGCACATATAGCCAGAATTCGTCGACCTGCATTTATTTACTTGCTGGAATCTTTAGAAAGACTTATATTTTGGAACGGAGGGAGTACTATACTAATAAAACATTAAGGCCACGAGGCGATGCAGTGCTAGTTATCGGAGGCAAGAAGAAGAGATGCATCCATCTACGACGTCCACCTCCTCGACTCACAGCGCCGGTCCACCGAACGGTGCCTAAGTTGTAGCGGCTTTCGTGGCCAGGTCGACGTGCTTCTGAACAATGGCGTCCAAAGATTCCAGCCGCTGGAAGAAGGCCAATGTCTTTCTGTCCTCGCTTGCCTTGTAGTGGCCTATGTAGATGATTTCCTCGTAGACGTGGATGTGCAGGTCGACGGTTTCTTGCATGGTGAGGCGCTGCGCGGCGAGCGCGGCCTTGAGGTGCACATTCTTCGTCGCGACCTCCGGCACCTGCAGGGCCACCAGGGCTTGAAAGAGTTCATCATCATCTAGGCCGATGAGGGTGGCAGGCAATGAGGAGCCTGGGCGCGCGGGCTGGAGCAGTAAGGCAAGGTCGTCCGCGCGCTTCTTGACGGCGGAGAACTTGCGGATGGAGTTGACCATCATGTCGTCCATGGGAGAGGCGAAGCCGGCGTCGGCGAGGGCTACGAGGCATGTGGTCGCTAGCACCGTCTGGGAACGCTGCGCGGTGCGGGGCCGCAGGCCAGCGCCTTGGATGATTTGGCATAGCCGACTGCCGCTCGCGTCCATCGCCTCCATAGGTGCTTGTGGCTTCTGGTCACTTGGTCTTGGATTGGAGTGAGCAGTGTTGCGCAGAGACTTGGTAGTAGATGGATTGGAGTGGTGGGGCGCCTTTATTATATGAGAGTCCAAACTCTTTTGCATTCACATCGTGCTGGCTCTAGTCTGCTTCTCCAATTAATTCCCTCTGCATGTAGGAGTAATTGAGGATGCATCATTGACCGTTCAACGTCTCGGGAACCGCTACCCTCTTCCTCCTTGGCATTCTAGCACCTGTGGACCCGTCGACGACGAGGTGCCTATGGTGACTTCGTAAATTTCAAGATGATACTTAGTGATGTGCATGTGTGCGTTCATAGGGGTGAGTGTATGCGCGTGTATATGAGCGCTTGCGTCTGTACTGTGTCAAAAAAACAACATAAATGCATGTCAAAAAGAGACTAGTCAGTATACTCACTATTGTGCACCTCGGACAGGAAAAGGATAGAACTAGTACGTATTTATTTACGGTGCAGATTCACTCATTTTGCTCCATATGTACTCCGTCTCGGTGTAGTCTAGTCACTTGTTGAAATATCTAGAAGGGCAAATACTCCTTTCTGGTTTACAGGGTTATACTAGCAAGTAGTTGTACATACTAATACAATAGTGGGCTCACATAGCAATTTTGTCTCATGCAAGAGCCTGGCTATATGCGTGCTCCAATGATCGCAACTGCGACGTTCGGTTTGCACTTGGCTCTTCGCCTCTTCGACAAGACGAACAATGATGTTACTACTACTGCTTCTACAGTGTCGAATCCACTGATGCATGTCCGTCCACCGCGAGCGGGACGGATAGCTTGTTGTAGAAGTACTACTAAGCAAAAGCCTGTCCTCATTTGCAAGCAACAGCGCGCATGGGCGAGGGAGAAGGCGTGTAGTAAAATCAAGCTTCTCCTCGTTCTACGAGTTGACGTGACACATCATAGCACTGGCCCCACATGCTTGCCTCTAAACTTGGCTGAAAGACCCGCAGTGTACAATATATTTGCTGCAACCTCTAACATTTACCCACCACAAATTAAAATATATGTGGCCGTATGCATCATTCTGATGCAGAGGCCGGGGATTCCCCCCTTTTAAAAAAACAAATTAAAAAATATATATTCCTGTCTTGACCATATGAGCGTGCAAACTACAATCACCAGGGTGATAGGTAGGGCCAGAAGACTATTTTAATTTTAAAAAAAACTTTGAGACGGCCACATAGCATGGAGCCGACCCCAATGATTTTAAGCTTACAGGCACGGTACACGCTATCTAGACTACTCTACACATGAAACTGCCACGCGAGCGTCCGGGCTGCGCTTGGCTCTTCGCCTCTTCGGGAAGTCGAAAAATGATGGTGTAGTACTGCACTGGAGGAGTACTACAGTACACTTGTGGCCATCTAACACCGATTGAACTGCTGCATGTCCACCGAGTGCAGGAGGGAGAGCGTGTAGCGAAAGCTTCTCCTAGTCTTGCCAGCCACCACGCTCATGGGCGAGGAAGGGACGCTCCTGTCTTTGCGTGTATGATAGGTGGGCCCGACAGGTGTGTGGCCACCTGTCATACAGCCAAAGAAAAGTGCATTTAAGTCCGCGAGGGAGAGGACAATCAAACTTCTCGTTGATTTACGAGTTGACGCGACACATCAAAGCACTGCACTCGATATATTTCGATAATTTAGGGTTACCGATGCATTAATTACAACGCATGCATGCATGCCATGACTCTTCTTTTGATACTTGCATGTGTTGATTTAATGCACCTTGAAGTAGTACTCCCTCCGATTCCTTTTACTTTGCGTATAAATTTTTCTTGTTTTTCTCAGATTAGTCTACGTGTCCGTGTTGGTTTCCATCTGTGCCCTCGCTCGATTAGTTCTGCCCCCATTAATCACGCCAGTTTCCAATTCAGAAAATGGCTACAGGAAAACGCGTGCAGCGCCGGATGCGGCTTGACCGCCTGGGGAAGCCAACTCAAGCGAAAAGGAAGGAAGACCAGCCAACCATTGCATGCGCATTTACTGTCGATATTTATGCAGCTTACTCATGCGCAGGGGAAAATTTGTCCAGAAAACTCAAACTACTGCCTTCCTTGGTATGCAGGAGGATAGTTTTGCGCAGAGTATAAAATATGTAACGGTAAAGCTTTGTAATGCCCCGGCCCAAGCGAGAGATGGTTGTGCATGAGGAGGGCGAGATCATGCAGATGGAACAGGAACTGACGATGGAGCTCACTAAGGTCTCGATGGACCTCACCGTGCTCCACTGCCCCTTGTGCCTCCGCCCCTTGACGCCTCCAATGTATGAGGTTCGAATACACCTCGTCCATTCGGCTGATTGAGCAAGGTGCAGGTTTCTTGATGGATGTGCTGTTCGATTGATTTATGTAGTGCAAGGGAGGGCACCTGGCCTGCGCGGACTACCGCGTCGAGCGCCCCGGGAACCAGCGGCAGTGCTGGAAGTGCGAGCGCGGTGGTGGCTTCGACGTGCGGAACACGGCGTGGACGCTGTCGTTCCGTCGCTGAGGGTGGAGTGCCCACACGAAGGCTGTGGGATCTACGTCACTTACCACAAGCTCGCCGATCACCAGAGCGTGTGTCCGCTCGTGCCCTGCAAATGCCCCATGCCCATCTGTGGCTACGAAGGCCCGCCGCCGGTGTTCTACCACCACATCAGCAATGCGCATCCCATGCCCGTGCACAGGATCCAGTACGGCAAGGTGCTCCAGCTGCAAGTGCCACTATCGGAGCCACAGCTCTTGCTGTTCGCGGAGGAGGACCGCCGCGTGTTTTTATTGGTCGGCGGCGTGCTCGACATCGGCGCGCCTATCGCCGTGTCGGTCGTCTGCATCAGAGCGGGGGTGTCCCCACTGCCGCACTACTGGGCTAAGCTGTGGGCGAACGGCCCATCGGGGGAGCCCAAAGGCACGACCGACGCCGTCGAGGTGGAAATGGAGGTGACAAGCAGCAAGGATCCTGGCGACATCAACGTGCAGGAGCTGACCTTCTTGACAGTTCCGGCCAAGCTGCTGGCCGGGGCTAAGCTTGTGTCCCTCCACATTCAGATTGACAAGCTCACATCCTAAATGTTTCGACATTGCCTTCTGTTTATCTTAGTAATATGCTAATATTGGGATTACCTTGGTCTACTTTAGCTTAAGAAATGGTGGGTTTTGGAGGCGATGCAGCAATTACTTCGACATCAAATCAGTAATTTCCAATAGTCGAACGGATATTTTGTGTCTGTTGGATATAAAGTTCCTTTGGGTAAGAAGTACTACTTGTCATCAAAATGGACAAAAGGAGATGTATGTAGACGTATTTTAGTTCTAGATACGTCCCTTTTTATCCATTTTGATGACAAGCACTCCCTCCGTTCCACAATACATGCCTTCCATTTGTCAAAATATAGATGTATCTGGACATGTTTTAGTATTTAGGTACATCCATGATAGATCCAATAGGATGGTTGAGAACACTACAATTCGTAGCTACAGATGCGTGTGTGACTCCCAGATGCAGAGGCCGGGGGTCATCATCCTCCTTTTCGAGAAAAAACAGAGGCATGTGTGAGAGGACGAGTGCGTGCGTGCACCTCTTCTCTTCCTGTATAACGTACTACTAAACTCAGAGTACAAGTTTTTGTGGGTGGCATGATGGTGCGTGCGAGAAGTCCCGAGAGATAGGTTTAATGCGTCTGAAAAAATGACTAGCCTAGAGCTCGCCACGCGGGTATTTATAAATTTTGAGCTTGCGTCTCGTCACATTCCAAATTACTCCACGCTATATTGCAGACCTGTTCACACCGATCACAACCTAAACGGTTTCCCACTTAGGAGCGTATTAGTATCACGCTATATTGAATTCCAAACCTGTTCACACCGATCACAACCTAAACTGTTTCCCACTTAGGAGCGTATTAGTACTCGGTTATAAATACTAGTATGCCAACATGACTGCACATTCCTCCTCAACTCCTCATCCACAAAAACAAACAAGTCAATCAGCATCCTTCCCTTGCGTCTGCCATGGCCAGCGTGAGTTCTGTGTCGAGAGATTGCCAGCAGGGAGAGGCAGCCGACATGTCCCGCCTCACTGCGAGAGCAGCCGACATGTCCCGCTGCGCGGAAGTAGCAGCACAGAGGTCCCGCCGCGCCGCTGAAGCAGCACGGAGGTCCTGCCGCGCCGTCGATGCAGCAGAATGGTCTGGCCGCACCGCGGAAGCAGCAGAGATGTCCCGCCGCGCCACGAATGCAGCAGAGATGTCCCGCCGCGCCGCGGCGGCCTGGGAAAATTTCTCCCGGGCAGGCGATGACTGTTAGAGGCGCATGCATGCGATCGTCCATAGCCAGATGGATCAGATCCCCGGCTTGGCGAGGTTCCAGGACGACGTGAAAGCCTCGTTTGAACAGGCTACCGGCGTCATCCGGCAACTAAGGGAGGGCAATGAGAGGCTCCGGGCCGAGCGCGACCTGCTGAGGGAGAAGATCGTCCGATGTGCAGACCAGCAGGAGGTGACTAGTGCCTTGTTGAAGAGGACCGGCGTCATCGTCAAGAAACTTATGGACGAGAATGACATGCTCCGCAACGAGCGCGAAAGGCTGGTGGAGGAATCCGTGGATGTTCTCAAGCAGCATCTTGAGGACACGAAAGAGCTCATCGCCGCTCGCCGCGGAGACTAGTTCCCGCGGCCTGCAGCAACGCATCAAGAAAGTAGAGATCAACGAGCCAGATCCTTGTCTTCCTTCTTCTTTTGCCCTTGTGTATTTTGGGCATAGCCGCATGTGGCTTTTTTAATTATCTTTATAATTATGTAAGACAATTAATCGTCCTTATCTTTCCGTGGAAGATCAATGTTGCAAGGCTGGAATGAAGAAAACTCTTGCTGTGGCGACCCTGGCGTTGCTGTTCTTCTAGTTGCTGCTGGGCTTCCTTCAGTTTGCTGGTTTATTTTGATGTAATAATCGGTTTAGGATGTGGATTGTGTCATCGGTTGTGAAATGTTGGGTTCTAGCGCAGATGAGTTGTCACACCCTAGCTAGTTCATGCATTAGAGTGTTGCATCATGTTTATTCTTTCATCAGAATCCTGAAATGGGGATGACAGAACCCACAGCCCCCTCTGAAACCAACTAGGGTTTACTAAAAACTTTTTCAATGAACCTGAAATGCCCTTCTAAAATGCCCATCATTTTTGTCTTGGTTCAGAACCTCTGCCAGAAGTGATGCACATTTTCCTAGGCCATCTCAGGGTTTTTGAATTAAATCATAAATATTTGAATTTGGGCATTTAAAATTATATAAAATATTTAAATGCTCAAATATCTCCAAACTAAATAATCCAACTATGGACTAGGAGTAGTTTGGTGATTTTAGGAGTTGCCTAAGTATTTTTATTAATTCAAAAAAGTTGCAGAAGTATTAAAAAACAAAAAATAGAAAAAAAAATAGCAAAAACCTTACCTGGCGCCCAGCACCCGGCCCACCTGCCGGCCCAGCCCAGCGCCGCGCCAGCGAGCTGCTTGCCGGCCAGGCAGGCAGGCAGGTGCTCGACGGCGAGCACCGCATGGGTGCCACGCACCTGCTCGCCGCCTCGCCGCTCCACTCGCCCGGCTAACGCCGTGGATCACTCCCCCTCTCTCCCCCGAACCCCCTAGACACCCCCTCTCCTCTCCAGCTCCTCCCCCTCGCGCTCCCCAGCCATGGCCGACGCCACCGCCGCCGTGCCTACGTCGTAGCCGTGCTCCCCGCCGCCCGTGCGTCTTCTCGTCGTGTCCAGGAGCTCCGCCGCCGTCCACTTCATCGAGCTAGCCGAGCCCCGTGTGCTCGTGCGGCCCGAGTCCACCGCACCGACCTCGCTCGAGTCCGCCGTCGCCGGAGATCCCCTTCAACGCCGTCGCGGCCTCAGCTCGTCCCCGACCCCGCCGGTGGCCTCTACGGGTGTGCTGTGAGCCTAGCTACCCCTCCTACCCTCCCTCTCTCGTTCCCGAGCCGTGTAGCCACCGCACGAAGACCACCCACACGCACCGCCGCGGATCTCGTCGCCGACGTGCTCCCAGCCATCCTCCGGCCACTCCACGGTGTCCAACGCACTCCCCACGCTGCGTTGGGTCCAATTGTGCACTCCCCTCACCTCACCGCACACTTTAGCCCCGAGTTCACCTTCGGCCGAACTCCGGTGGCCGCCAAAGTCGTCGCCGGCGCCAACTCCGGCTACCCCGACCCCAACGGACTCCACCAAGAGCTGCGGCTCGTCCTTAGCTCCACTCCGATGGTCTCCGCGACCCATTTGGTGGCCGAAACGGCCAAAACCACTTCCGCCGCCGCGTCGGGCTCGCCGTCGTGTAGCCGACCTGGGTTTGACCACGGGTGGGCCCTGGTTGACTCTCCTGAGTCAATGATAGGTGGGGCCCAGCCCTGTTAACTAATTAGGATTAGTTTTAATTAATTTTAGTTTAATTAATCACACTGACACGCGGGACCCACTGTCAGGTTTGACCCGGACCGTGTCCCATTGACCTGCTGATGTCACACTGACGTCAGGCTGACACAGTAATTGATTTTCTGGATTTAATCTAATATAGGAAATTCTAGAATATAGTTTAAACTTCAAAAATTCATAACTTTTAATCTGTAACTCCAAATCAGACAAGTTATATATGAAAAATGATCAGAAAAATTCAATCTATCCATCTGTACTATTTTCATGCATGATTAAACAAGTTAACTTGATGTTTAATGCAGAACAAGGAAAAACACCTTAAAGGGCCAAGTTTGAGTTTGAAGTTTGAATCTTTGATTCAAATTGGTTCAAACCCTTCTGGTCTTAGTTGCATTAGCCCAACACACTCATATTGCCATGTTTCATGCATGCATCATATTGTCGCACATTGTTTGGTGATGGTTGTGTATCGGTGTTCTTTGCGGGAGGTTCTGCCTCCGAGGAGTACCGTGATTACCCTAACGAAGAACCGTATCAGTGCATCGAACCTTCAGGCAAGCAACCAACCATTTGATCATATCGATACAATCCCATGTTCTCGCTCCTGCTCTCTTTTACTGCATTAAGACAACGTGTTTCAAACTGCTGTGTGCTACGGTAGTTGAACCCACTTCCTCTGCATGACCTGTCATTGCCACAGTAACTAGATGAAACCCACTAGCATGTGTAGGAGTTGATTGAGCCATATGTATGTGTTGTTCCTACCCTGCTATGCCTGCTATGCTTAGAGTCGTGTCAGGTCTGGTTCATCTGGGTGATGGGCTAGAGTGAAATGATCATGTCGGTAATGAGAGTGGTGTGGTGAATACGATTTGGTAAAGGTATCGATGAGAGGCCATGTAGGAGTACATGGTGGGTTGTTTCATTGAAGCCGACCTTAAGCACTGAGATCTGTATGTGTGATTTAAGAATCAGCTACTACCATGCATTGGGCCCGAAACCAATGGACCCTCTCGGCTTCTTATTCACCCTAGTTCTCCATCCAGGAGTTGCAAGTAGTTTCTGGTGTTTGTAGCCTACTGGAGGCCGTGGACAGCGCTGACCGTAGGGGTGGGCTGTGATGCGGTAGGTACGTGGCCGGGAATACCGGGCACCCGTTAGGTGTCACGGACCCCTGTACACATCGTTCGGGGCCGTATGGGAAACCTCGGCCGGACTCCCTGCGCATGGAACCTGGATAGGCGATAAACCTAGATTGGAGACTTAAGTGATTAGGTAGGTCGTGGCCGACACCCACGTTGGGCTTCCGCTTGAAGGTTGCCGAGTACATGTCGTGTAAACGACGGTAAGTGGTGAGAGCGTGTATGAAGAAGTACACCCCTGCAGGGTTATCATGATCTATTCGAATAGTCGCGTCCGCGGTAAAGGACTACTTGGTTGCCTATACAGTTCATAGACAAGTAAATGGAAACTACTAAAAGCCTCAAAATAAGTGTGAGTGCCGAGGATGGCTCTTCCGTAGGAAGACGGAGGTGGATCCTCGGTAGTGTATTGAAGTGGTGAGTAGTGGACTCGTGTGCGCAAAACCATTTCAAGTTGAAGTCTCGTAGGATAGCCTAGCCAAGAGTCAAAGCTGGCTTGCTGCAACAACTCCACCAACCCTTCTTGATAATGTGCATGTATGTAGGATCTGATGTAAGTCTTGCTGAGTACCTTTGTACTCATGTTGCTATAATCTACATTTTTACAGAAGACGCTGCAACCCCTTCTGATGGGTTCTTCGCAGACGTTGACATCAATGAGTAGGCTAAGGCCCAGGTGGTGATGCTGAGCTTGTGAAGGACCACGTAGTATAGCTAGGCTTTCCAAGCCTCTTTTATTTTACTAGTTGTCTGTACTCAGACAAGTTACTTCCGCTGCTGGTTTGTATGACTGTATGACTTGAATGCCGGGTCGTGTGACCCGTACCTATGTGTATGTTATGTATGGCTCTCTGAGCCTTAAATAAAGTACTTGTGCCATAGAGTCATGTTGTGATGCCTTGTTGGATTTGCACATATCGAGCATATTGTGTGTATGATTGAAATGCTTGGTATGAGTGGGATCTGACTATCTAGTTGTTTATCTTTAGTAGCCTCTCTTACCGGGAAATGTCTCCTAGTGTCTCCACTGAGCCTTGGTAGCTTGCTACTGCTCCGGAACACTTAGGCTGGCCGGCATGTGTCCTTCTTCGTTCCTGTGTCTGTCCCTTCGGGGAAATGTCACGCATTGAGTATCGGAGGCCTGTTAGCCCGCTACAGCCCGGTTTACCGGAGTCCTGCTAGCCCAGTGCTACAGCCCGGACCCATTTGCTGATGACCGACACGTTCATTGCTGGGTCACGGATGCCTGTCCCTGTAAGTCTGTGCCACTTTGGGTTTACGACTAGCCATGTCAGCCCGGGCTCCTTATCATATGGGTGCTAGCGACACTATCATATACGTGTGCCAAAAGGCGCAAACGGTCCCGGGCAAAGGTAAGACGACACCCGTGGAATACCGTGCGTGAGGCCGCAAAGTGATATGAGGTGTTACATGCTAGACCTATGTGGCATCGAGTCGGGGTCCTGACAGCGTTGGCATCAGAGCCGGACTGCCTGTAGGTTCTCCAAGCCAAACTGGTCGATGTTGAGTCTAGAAATTCTTTAGTTATATGTAGGGGAATTGTTTGTGGGTTGGAACGTAAGGCTCTTTTTACTTCTTTATCTTATGACATTCTGATCTGAGTCAGTCTATTCTTCCACCGGGGGTTAAGGAATTAGGATCTTTTCTCTCTATCAGGTTCACGTGTTACTAATCAGTAGTACCTTATAGGTTTGATGGATACAAGCCTAGTTCAGTTCTACTACCACATTATGTTGCTAGGATGGACTCAGAACTTGATATGATGTTGTTGAGTGTGTATGAAATCCTTTGTCAAATGTCTCAAAATCCTTCTTGAGCATTTACAGCCATTATGCTGTCAAAATTTTGCTAGAAATTCTAATGCCTTTGCATTATGATTGTGCTTTCAGATGGCCACTCGCGACCTCAATCAAGTGGTTCGCCTGACTCGATGTCTAGATGTACCCGGCCATACTGCCATGTTGGTCAGGGTAATGACTGAGGCTGGATACCGTTGGTATCCTGAGTACACGGTCGAAGAGCAATTTCGAGACTTTAATCAAAGCCAGTATCTCTGCACTGTCAGGATATTTCCATCTTATCCTGGATCCACCGAGCCCCTTCACTGCTCCTATGGACTCGGGGTTACTATTGAGATGGCTGTGCAGGACGCCGCCTACTCTATGATGACCATCATGCGAGTCAGGTCTGGCCTATTTCGGGACACTGATTTCCGGTATATGCCAGGATCACTTCCGGGAGCACAAGGGTATCTCCAGGCTATCTATGCTGACCCCACTCAGGAGGATTCACGGACTCGCACCACTGCTGAGATGCTCGAGGATAAGGACCGTGAAAATCGGGCCTTGAGGCTAGAGCTTTTCAATACCCGTGCTGACCATTGGGCCACTTTGACTCGGTTTGCACCGGCTGTGCAAGCTGGATATTCGGATATGCCCGATCTCTATCCTGTGAGATCTGCTTTGCCAGACGTGATGGGTTGGCGTGATGTAGGAGGCATCACCCCACCTCGCGGTCCCCGCAGGCCACCGTCTGTTGGTCCAAGACCTCATCCTAGCCCCTATGGTCCGCAAGCTCCGCGAGATCGTCTGTTCCCGGATGATCATGTTGAGCTTCCAGGCTATGGAGGTGACTTCTACGACGACTACTACGGATCGGTCTGAGTTAGTGGTAGTATCACTAGTTCGTACTAGCTGTGTCGTCTATCGTCCTGCGTGACTCGTGGGATATGACCTAGTTTGTACCGCCTTCCGGAGGTGTAGAAAAATAATGTATAGGAGCTTGGGATGCCTCCGATGTGATGTAATCTTCCTTTCACCGTAATAGTACCTTGTTTGGTCTCGTACTAAACCTTGTATGGTGTGTATGACGATGGAATAAAGAAGCAGTTTCTGTATCTACCATGTCATACGGATGATCATCTTGCATTCCGAGTTATTCCTTACATTCTGTATCCTATGTCGGAATCTTATCATTCTGACTAATCATTGTCTTGTTTACCTAGGATGGTCAACACGCGCAATAATCCTGCTCCTCAAGAGCAGGCCGAAGGCAGTGAAGTCAGGAATGCAAATCTGCCTCATCCTCCTTCCCTAGCCGAGGTTATGCTGGAAGCCGAGAGAAACAAGCGGGAGACCAACCGTTTGTTGGAACGTATTGAACAGAACACAACAGACCATTAGAGAAATAACTTGGTGTCACTCAGTCATTTCATCAAGTTACATCCACCCACGTTCCACCACTCCGTCGAGCCTCTCGACGCTGATGACTGGCTTCGAAGTATTTCTCACAAACTACGTTCCGCGCTAGTAGCTGAGGCTGACAAAGTCACCTTTGCTGCATATCATCTTGAAGGCCCCGCCAGTCTATGGTCGGAGAATTATGGAGCTATGCGCCCAGCGGGCCATGTCACTACTTGGGCTGAGTTCAGCGAGGCTTTCCGCGAACATCACATTCCGGAGGGTCTCATGGACCGTAAACGTGAGGTATTTTGCAGTTTCACTCAAGGCCGACTCTCTGTGGATGCTTACAGCAGGGAGTTCGGTAACCTCGCACGATATGCAATTGAGGAAGTTTCTACTGACGCCAAGAAGCAAGCAAGGTTCCGTAAGGGACTTAGTCCTGAGCTTCGCCGCGACCTCCGTCTGCATGAGTGCACATATTTTCAGAAGCTTGTTAACAAAGCCATCAGTGCTGAGACTGGTCAGACTGATTATGACGCAACACGCAAGCATGGCCGTGACGTGGGTTCCTCATCCGGTGCTGGCCCTCAGAAGCGCCGCGTGTGGGTGCCCAACACTGCCCTGCCACCCAGGTTCACACCGAGGCCATCCTTCCAGGCGCCTCGCCCGTTTAACAGTCTGCATCAGCTAAGCCCTATGGTGGTCCAACCAACAGTGCTCCTCCACGTACCAGTTCCGTGACTTGTTTTAAGTGTGGGGAAACTGGCCACTATATGCGCGAGTGTCCCCAAACCAACCCCAACCAATCTGCTAAAGCTGTTGGCCGTGGCAAGCCGACAGGGAAAGTGTTCCACGCCAAGCCGGCCACCGCTACACGTGGCCATGTCAACTGTATCTCTGCCGAAGAAGCTCAAGAGGATCCCAACGTCGTTCTCGGTACGCTCCTTGTTAATTGCCACCCGACATCTGTTCTTTTCGATACAGGAGCATCTCATTCATTTATATCCGAGAGCTATGCTCGTTTGCATAACACCGCATTCTGTGACATGCCATCCACTATGGAAATTTCTACTCCCGGTTCTAGATGGCAAACCTCCAGGGTAAGTTATGGAAATGAAATCCAAGTCGACAGACTTGTTTTCCTTGCATCTTTAATAGCTCTCAAATTTTTCAGATATTAATATCATCTTGGGTATAGACTGGATGTCAGCTCATCATGCCAAAATTGATTGCTTCTCTAGGACTGTTCAACTCACCCATCCCTCGGGGAAGATAGTCAATGTCTTGACCCGAATAGCCCAGCGACAGTTATATTCTCTTAACGCCAGCCCTTTGCCAGACCTTGAGGACGTCCCGGTAGTCCGTGACTTCCCGGATGTCTTCCCAGAGGAATTGCCAGGTGTTCCACCTGACAGGGATGTTGAGTTCGTAATAGACCTTATTCCAGGAACCGTCCCGATTGCTAGAAGACCCTATAAGATGGCACCACTAGAACTAGCCGAGCTTAAGAAACAACTCGATGAATCCTTGAAAAAGGGTTTCATCCGACCTAGTTCATCTCCATGGGCTTGCCCCGTCCTCTTCATCAAGAAGAAGGATGGTACGGACCGGATGGTTGTAGATTATCGACCTGTCAATTTGGTCACAATCAAGAACAAATATCCGCTCCCCAGGATCAACGACCTGTATGATCAGCTCGCTGGATCCTCAGTCTTCTCCAAAATGGATTTGAGGTTGGGCTACCATCAAATCAAAATCAGGAATGGGGACATTCCTAAAACGGCCTTTGTTACTCGTTATGGCCAATACGAGTACATCGTTATGTCCTTCGGTTTAACCAACGCTCCAGCCACTTTTTCTCGGTTAATGAACTCAATCTTCATGGAGTATTTGGATAAATTCGTCGTGGTTTACCTCGATGATATACTCATCTACTCCAAGAACGAGGAAGAACATGCTGAACATCTAAGGCTAGTGTTGAAGAAACTTCCAGAGCATCGTCTTTATGCCAAATTCTCTAAATGTGAATTTTGGTTGTCGGAAGTGACCTATCTGGGTCATGTAATATCTGGTAAAGGTATTGCTGTTAACCCTGAGCGAGTTCAAGCCGTCCTTAATTGGACTCCACCTGAATCGGTCAAGCAAGTTCGGAGTTTTCTAGGCTTAGCGAGCTATTGCCGTCGCTTTGTGGAAAACTTCTCCAAAGTTGCTAAACCTCTAACCGAACTCCTCAAGAAAGATAAAAAGTTCGAGTGGACTCCACAATGTGAGCACAACTTTCAGGAACTGAAAAGACGCCTGACCTCTGCTCCCGTACTGGTACCGCCAGACTTCTCCAAGGACTTCGTTATCTACTGCGATGCCTCGCGACAAGGACTAGGTTGCATTCTCATGAAAGATCGACATGTAATTGCTTACGCTTCACGGCAATTGCACCCACATGAGGAGAATTATCCTACTCATGATCTAGAGCTTGCAGCCGTAGTCTATGCACTTAAGACCTGGCAACATTACCTCCTCGGTAATCGTTGCGAAATATTCACTGATCACCAAAGTCTGAAGTACATCTTCACCCAACCGGATTTGAATCTCAGGCAAAGACGTTGGGTTGAGTTGATCACATATTTCGACTTAGGAATAACTTACACCCCAGGGAAAGCCAACATCATGGCTGATGCGCTAAGTCGTAAATCTTATTGTAACAACCTGATGTTACAACAAAGTCAACCGCTTCTCCATGAGGAATTTCGGAAGCTTAACCTTCACATTGTTCCTCAAGGTTTTCTTTCCACCTTGGTGGCGAAACCTACCCTTACGGATCAGATCATCAAAGCACAGAAGGTAGATCCGGGAATTTCCCGCATCAAGAGAAACATCAAGAAAGGAGGGTCGAATTGTTTCTCCATTGATGATCAAGGGGTCGTATACTTCGGGAATCGACTAGTGGTTCCCAAAGTGCGAAACCTGAGGCGATTGATCCTTAAGGAGGCTCATGAATCTCCTCTCACCATTCATCCCGGTAGTACTAAGATGTATCAGGACCTACGCCAGAGGTTCTGGTGGACTAGGATGAAGAGAGAAATTGCTCAGTATATTGCTAATTGCGACGTCTATCGTCGTGTAAAAGCAGAGCATCAACGGCCTGCTGGCACCCTTCAACCCCTAGCTATTCCTGAATGGAAATGGGATAAAATTGGTATGGATTCCAATACCGGTTTTCCCAGGACCAAGAGAGGGAATAATGCTATCTTCGTCATTGTCGATCGTCTCTCCAAAGTGGCCCATTTCTTACCTGTTCGCGAGAGTATAACCGCTAGTCAGTTGGCAGACTTATACATCTCCCGAATAGTGTCTCTCCATGGTGTTCCTTTGGAAATTAACTCGGATCGAGGAAGTCTTTTCACCTCTCGATTTTGGGAAAGTTTCCAAAATGCTATGGGAACTCGCCTTTCTTTTAGCACCGCTTTCCATCCTCAGTCGAGTGGTCAAGTGGAACGCGTCAACCAGAGCAAGTTCGCATCGTTCGTGAAAAGTTGAAAACAGCCCAATCTCGTCAGAAGAGTCAATAATTCCGAAAACATAAGGCTATGACTTTCGAGGTTGACGAGAAGGCTTACCTTTGGGTTACCCCTCTGAAGGGAACCCATCGTTTCGGTATAAAAGGCAAATTGGCTCCTCGTTACATTGGACCTCTTCGCATTCTCGCTAAACGAGGAGAAGTTGCCTACCAGTTGGAACTACCTCCGCATCTCTCCAGAGTCCACGATGTCTTCCACGTTTCTCAACTCAGGCGTTGCTTCTCGGATCCTATCCGTGGAGTGGACCACGAAACGCTTGATCTCCAAGATAACCTCACGTATCGAGAGTACCCCATTCGTATCCTCGATCAGGCCGAGCGTACCACTCGACGTCATAATATCAAGTTTCTCAAAGTTCAATGGTCGCACCATTCTGAGGATGAAGCAACTTGGGAAAGGGAGGATCGTCTTCGACTCGAGTATCCCGCCCTCTTTCCGGAGGAACCTAAATCTCGGGACGAGATTCTTTTGAGTGGGGGTGAGTTGTCACACCCTAGCTAGTTCATGCATTAGAGTGTTGCATCATGTTTATTCTTTCATCAGAAACTTGAAATGGGGATGAAAGAACCCCCAGCCCCCTCTGAAACCAACTAGGGTTTACTAAAAACTTTTTCAATGAACCTGAAATGCCCTTCTAAAATGCCCATCATTTTTGTCTTGGTTCAGAACCTCTGCCAGAATTGATGCACATTTTCCTAGGCCATCTCAGGGTTTTTGAATTAAATCATAAACATTTGAATTTCGGCATTTAAAATTATATAAAATATTTAAATGCTCAAATATCTCCAAACTAAAATGTTTCATGTTGGAGATAATCCAACTATGGACCAGGAGTAGTTTGGTGATTTTAGGAGTTGCCTAAGTATTTTTATTAATTCAACAAAGTTGAAAAATAGCAAAAACCTTACCTGGCGCCCAGCACCCGGCCCACCTGCCGGCCCAGCCCAGCGCCGCGCCAGCGAGCTGCTTGCCGGCTAGGCAGGCAGGCAGGTGCTCGATGGCGAGCACCGCATGGGTGCCACGCACCTGCTCGCCGCCTCGCCGCTCCACTGCCCGGCTAACGCCGTGGATCACTTCCCCTCTCTCCCCCGAACCCCCCAGACACCCCCTCTCCTCTCCAGCTCCTCCCCCTCGCGCTCCCCAGCCATGGCCGACGCCACCGCCGCCGTGCCTACGTCGTAGCCGTGCTCCCCGCCGCCCGTGCGTCTTCTCGTCGTGTCCAGGAGCTCCGCCGCCGTCCACTTCATCGAGCTAGCCGAGCCCCGTGTGCTCGTGCGGCCCGAGTCCACCGCACCGACCTCGCCCGAGTCCGCCGTCGCCGGAGATCCCCTTCAACACCGTCGCCGCCTCAGCTCGTCCCCGACCCCCCCGGTGGCCTCTACGGGTGCGCTGTGAGCCTAGCTACCCCTCCTACCCTCCCTCTCTTGTTCCCGAGCCGTGTAGCCACCGCACGAAGACCACCCGCACGCACCGCCGCGGATCTCGTCGCCGACGTGCTCCCAGCCATCCTCCGGCCACTCCACGGTGTTCAACGCACTCCCCACGCTGCGTTGGGTCCAACCGTGCACTCCCCGCACCTCACCGCACACTTTAGCCCCGAGTTCGCCTTCGGCCGAACTCTGGTGGCCGCCAAAGTCGTCGCCGGCGCCAACTCCGGCCACCCCGACCCCAACGAACTCCACCAAGAGCTGCGGCTCGTCCTCAGCTCCACTCCGATGGTCTCCGCGACCCATTTGGTGGCCGAAACGGCCAAAACCACTTCCGCCGCCGCGTCGGGCTCGCCGGCGGCTAAACACCGGTGCAGCCGACCTGGGTTTGACCACGGGTGGGCCTTGGTTGACTCTCCTGAGTCAATGACAGGTGGGGCCCAGCCCTGTTAACTAACTAGGATTAGTTTTAATTAATTTTAGTTTAATTAATCACACTGACACGCGGGACCCACTGTCAGGTTTGACCCGGACCGTGTCCCGTTGACCTGCTGATGTCACACTGACGTCAGACTGACGCAGTAATTGATTTTCTGGATTTAATCTAATATAGGAAATTCCAGAATATAGTTTAAACTTCAAAAATTCATAACTTTTAATCTGTAACTCCAAATCAGACAAGTTATATATGAAAAATGATCAGAAAAATTCAATCTATCCATCTGTACTATTTTCATGCATGATTAAACAAGTTAACTTGATGTTTAATGCAGAACAAGGAAAAACACCTTAAAGGGCCATGTTTGAGTTTGAAGTTTGAATCTTTGATTCAAATTGGTTCAAACCCTTCTGGTCTTAGTTGCATTAGCCCAACACACTCATATTGCCATGTTTCATGCATGCATCATATTGTCGCACATTGTTTGGTGATGGTTGTGTATCGGTGTTCTTTGCGGCAGGTTCTGCCTCCGAGGAGTACCGTGATTACCCTAACGAAGAACCGTATCAGTGCATCGAACCTTCAGGCAAGCAACCAACCATTTGATCATATCGATACAATCCCATGTTCTCGCTCCTGCTCTCTTTTACTGCATTAAGACAACGCGTTTCAAACTGCTGTGTGCTACGGTAGTTGAACCCACATCCTTTGCATGACCTTTCATTGCTACAGTAACTAGATGAAACCCACTAGCATGTGTAGGAGTTGATTGAGCCATATGTATGTGTTGTTCCTACCCTGCTATGCCTGCTATGCTTAGAGTCGTGTTAGGTTTGGTATATCTGGGTGATGGGCTAGAGTGAAATGATCATGTCGGTAATGAGAGTGGTGTGGTGAATACGATTTGGTAAAGGTATCGATGAGAGGCCATGTAGGAGTACATGGTGGGTTGTTTCATTGAAGCCGACCTTAAGCACTGAGATCTGTATGTGTGATTTAAGAATCAGCTACTACCATGCATTGGGCCCGAAACCAATGGACCCTCTCGGCTTCTTATTCACCCTAGTTCTCCATCCAGGAGTTGCAAGTAGTTTCTGGTGTTTGTAGCCTACTGGAGGCCGTGGACAGCGCTGACCGTAGGGGTGGGCTGTGATGCGGTAGGTACGTGGCCGGGAATACCGGGCACCCGTTAGGTGTCACGGACCCCTGTACACATCGTTCGGGGCCGTATGGGAAACCTCGGCCGGACTCCCTGCGGATGGAACCTGGATAGGAGGTAAACCTGGATTGGAGACTTAAGTGATTAGGTAGGTCGTGGCCGACACCCACGTTGGGCTTCCGCTTGAAGGTTGCCGAGTACATGTCGTGTAAACGACGGTAAGTGGTGAGAGCGTGTATGAAGAAGTACACCCCTGCAGGGTTATCATGATCTATTCGAATAGCCGCGTCCGCGGTAAAGGACTACTTGGTTGCCTATACAGTTCATAGACAAGTAAATGGAAACTACTAAAAGCCTCAGAATAAGTGTGAGTGCCGAGGATGGCTCTTCCGTAGGAAGACGGAGGTGGATCCTCGGTAGTGTATTGAAGTGGTGAGTAGTGGACTCGTGTGCGCAAA
Organism: Triticum dicoccoides; assembly: GCF_002162155.2. Lineage (NCBI taxonomy): Eukaryota > Viridiplantae > Streptophyta > Magnoliopsida > Poales > Poaceae > Triticum > Triticum dicoccoides. Next base: position 725,416,578 of record NC_041393.1, on the reverse strand, counting down.
ACCATTTCAAGTTGAAGTCTTGTAGGATAGCCTAGCCAAGAGTCAAAGCTGGCTTGCTGCAACAACTCCACCAACCCTTCTTGATAATGTGCATGTATGTAGGATCTGATGTAAGTCTTGCTGAGTACCTTTGTACTCATGTTGCTATAATCTACATTTTTACAGAAGACGCTGCAACCCCTTCTGATGGGTTCTTCGTAGACGTTGACATCAATGAGTAGGCTAAGGCCCAGGTGGTGATCCTGAGCTTGTGAAGGACCACGTAGTATAGCTAGGCTTTCCAAGCCTCTTTTATTTTACTAGTTGTCTGTACTCAGATAAGTTACTTCTGCTGCTGGTTTGTATGACTGTATGACTTGAATGCCGGGTCGTGTGACCCGTACCTATCTGTATGTTATGTATGGCTCTCTGAGCCTTAAATAAAGTACTTGTGTCATAGAGTCATGTTGTGATGCCTCGTTGTATTTGCACATATCGAGCATATTGTGTGTATGATTGAAATGCTTGGTATGAGTGGGATCTGACTATCTAGTTGTTTATCTTTAGTAACCTCTCTTACCGGGAAATGTCTCCTAGTGTCTCCACTGAGCCTTGGTAGCTTGCTACTGCTCCGGAACACTTAGGCTGGCCGGCATGTGTCCTTCTTCGTTCCTGTGTGTGTCCCTTCGGGGAAATGTCACGCATTGAGTATCGGAGGCCTGTTAGCCCGCTACAGCCCGGTTTACCGGAGTCCTGCTAGCCCAGTGCTACAGCCCGGACCCACTTGCTGATGACCGACACGTTCGTTGTTGGGTCACGGATGCCTGTCCCTGTAAGTCTGTGCCACTTTGGGTTTACGACTAGCCATGTCAGCCCGGGCTCCTTATCATATGGGTGCTAGTGACACTATCATATACGTGTGCCAAAAGGCGCAAACGGTCCCGGGCAAAGGTAAGACGACACCCGTGGAATACCGTGCGTGAGGCCGCAAAGTGATATGAGGTGTTACATGCTAGACCTATGTGGCATCGAGTCGGGATCCTGACATGTTTGGCCTTTGTTGGCCTCTTGGGATGTTGCGATTTCAATCTGGTACTCCCTCCGTCTCATAATGTAAGACGTTTTTTGACACTATACTAGTGTCAAAAAGCGTCTTATATTATGGGACGGAGGGGGTAGCTTTTAGTCCTTCGTGTTAGGCTGGAGTTGTGCTGAACTTCTTGTGAATTGTGGTGGTTTTCAGTAAGGAAAATCGGAAGGGGCAAGCCCTTCTTTGATAAAAAAATTGTCCTTATATATTCATCAGTCTTGCTATAAGTCGTAGTAGATGCTATATAGGTCCGTCGGATCTTACATCAAGATCCGTGCTGTCAGATTTTCTTTTTTCTCTCTTAAATCTCAGTCGAGTGAGACATAGCCACGACATTAAACAGAGGCTCGGGCGCCTTTAATGGAGACCTTGGGAGAGAGGTGGACGGCAGATGGTAGTCAAAGGGCTCTCCTCCCGATAAGCACGCGCAGGGGTCTGATCGCACGCCTCTCGTACTCAAATAGCTACACTGCACGGCGCCTCCTAGCTAATAAAAAATGGGGACGCGTGGCGGCACGTAAATGGTACTAGTAAGTACAACGCCCACGGTTTCAATAATACTTGTGTTTCCGATTGTAACTGACAGCACTTGTTCCAAAATAACTTTGTTGATTGTTAATGTGTGCGCCTTCGCAAATTGGACTGCAAATTTACCACAGCATGTTGGTGCCATGTCATGGCACCAAGTCAAGTTTCATTATTTTCATGCGTGTTTTGGGTTTACATGAATTAAAAAACTAAGTTTCTCGATGTTTCCAACCCAGCCACGACGCCCAGAATTTTGAATTTCATTCCCATTTCTTGCATGGAACCTAGAAATTTACCCGAGGACACACATGTGATTTCTCAACCAACTTTGGTGCACTGGAACATGTGCTTGTATTTCAAATTTGAACTATGCACACAAAGGTGACACGTTCCCTCCCAGGACCACGAGCCTTCTTGAGAGAAGCTCCGATTTGCAAGAAGCTTATACAAAAACTTGTTCCTATTCGGCAAATTTTTTTACCACGGCATGGTACTACCATGACATGACACCATGCCAAGTTTCATGATTTTAAAACCAAGTTTCTCAATGTTCTTGACCAAGGCAAGATGCCCAGATGTTTGAACCTTATTCTCATTTTTTGCATGGGAGTAGAAATTCACCCGAGGATACAAATGTGATTTTCAACCAACTTTGGTGCACAGGAGCACGTGCTTGTAGTTCAAATTTGAATTATGCACATTAAATGACCAAAAACTCAATTAATGTGTGAATAAGGCCAAACGAAGCTGGAATAATTCCAAAATTTAACAGGGCACTCATGTAGTTCTATGTTGCCTTTGTAAATAAACTCAAGGGGGACAACGTATATCGTTCCGCACTCAAAGGTGACACGTTCCCTCTCAGAACCACGAGCCTTCTTGAGAGAAGCTTCGGTTTGCAAGAAGCTTATGCCAAAATTTGTTCCTATTCGGCCATTTTTTTACCACAACATGGTAGTACCATGACATGACATCCATGCCAAGTTTCATGATTTTCAGACGTGTTTTGGATTTACAAGAAATTTAAAACCAAGTTTCTCAATGTTCTCGGCCGAGGCATGATGCCCAGATGTTTTAATTTTATTCTCATTTCTTGCATGGGACCTAGAAATTCACCCGAGGACACAAATGTGATTTTTCAACCAACTTTGGTGCACGAGAGCATGTGCTTGTAGTTCAAATTTGACTTATGCACATTAAATGACCAGAAACTCAATTAATGTATAAAAAACGACAAACGAACCCGGAATAATTCCAAAATTTAACATGGCACTAATGTAGTTCTATGTTGCCTTTGTTAAGAAACTCAAGGGCGGGGG